>NW_027113046.1:226781-259977 GCF_000696795.3 Halyomorpha halys | reverse complement strand
TAGTAGTTTGATATTTCATAAAATAAATTGATTTATAGTTGTTCGGACGATAAGTTTGATTTATGAAAACCTTATTTCAGAAGCCATTGGATATACAGATGTCTGACAGATCTCAAATTAAAGCTAGTTAAATTTACTATAAAATAGTTTATTACATGCATAGTTCATATAAAATGTTGATTTTTGAATAAATATATCTATGAACCCATAAGATGCACATATGTCTGCCAGCACTCAAAATAAAGTAAATTTAACTTACTATAAAGTAGCTTATGACACTTATCTTCTCAGGGGTAGTAGTTTTCATGATATTCACAAATGAATATAAATTTGGCAAATGAAAATTTGTTCGAACAACTATAAATCAATTTATTTTAGCACAGTTCGTGAACACTACTACTTCTAGGAAAATAAATGCTATAAACTACTTTATAGCCCATTAAACTAGCTTTAATTTTTATGAAATGTTGCTTTTTAAAAAGCTGTATCTCGAGAACTATAGAATATAAATTGCTCTAACAGGGCTTATATTTTAGAAAATTTACTCTACTTTAAATGATGCTCTCTTAGATTTTCTATTGTTATTGGTAGCTTTAAAGATATAGAGCTCCGAATGAAAAATTAATTATTTTTAACGTTTTGAAACAGCCACCATTTTTTATTCCCCCTACCTATACTTGGCAGACTCCTTAATTTTGACTAGTAATTATGCATAGTTTCATTAAAGTAATCAAAAATTGGGGTGAAATAACTGCCTTTTTATTCCTTCGAAACGTTTGCAAAAGACAAAACTTTATAGCCATAGTTTAATGCATTCCGGGAATTTGCAATATACTTATATATTTCTTATCTACCCATACCTCACTGGCACCTTATACTGCACAATGTAAGGTGCCCAAGTGGGTCGACCGCTCCACAGTTTTAGGATAAAAAGTAAATCTGATATACTAAAATGTTGGCCACCCCTACTATAGCTAGACTATACCACCTTAGCTGGTATCAACACCTTATAATGCTACAAGGCAATCAAAGGGAGAAGAGACAGTAAAGTATATATACTACATTTCATGTATGATATATGTATGAAATACTAATTTTTATTTTATTATTTATGTATCTCAGGAACGTTTATTAAACGTAAACAGCTCTGTTAGAACTGTTATTTTAGAAAATTTAGAGTAATTTAAATAATTTTCTATTAGGTTTTCTAGTGCTGTAAGTAGTTTTAAAGATATGAAGCTCCAAATGAAATATTATTGTTTTAAAACAGCCACCATTTTGCATTGCCTCTAAATATAGTTTGCTGACTCATCAATTTTGACTAGTAATTATTAATATTTTTCATTAAAATAATAAAAAATTTAGGTGAAATAACTGGCATTGTTCCCTTCTTTTTTCGAGTTCCATTCTTTTTTTTTTCCCTTCCAGGCCATCTCTGATGTAAGGAGGGGATTATCCTATAGTTTACCATAATGTTCTAAGCAGAATGTGAAGGTCAAGTTTTATTCTGTAGTGCTGCCATAAAATAAAAATCAACTCACCCAGGTAGAAATCGAATCTGCGCCGCTGCAGTTTCGAGGTTGCCAAGATGACGCCTTAACAAACTCTCGCCTTAACAAGAGCTATGTAAACAACGCCATTAAATCCGTCACTGAAAACAGCTCATCAAACTGCAATAAGTTCCCTTCCCCCATCTTGTCTGCTAAAAGGTCGGTTGGCACTAAATAATTTCAATGTATAACTTAGAGAGAATCTCGAAATGGATAGTTGCTAATGGTGTGGCCCATGCTAATTCTACTCATATTAGCAATAATTTACAGATTTTCAATCCACATCCAAAACTGAAATTTCATTTGCTACAATTAAATAGTTTCTTGGAAGATCACCGAATGACCGTGTGCAATAATAAAAGGAAGATGGCCCGGTGATGTCAAAGAAAAACTCAGATAGTAATGCTATTTATTATGCTATTTATTAATTACGTTTCGCCCCACTTTGCAGAGCTTCATCAAGGCTAAACAATGATACAAACACTTTAATGGGGTAAAAATAAATGAACAATGTCAATTAAGAATTTTTTTTAAAAAACTAGTTCAATGAAACTAAAATTAAATAAGGATAACAAAAGCTTTTAGACAATTAAAGAAAACGAAAATAACAAAAGATAAAAAAGAATTATAAAAATACAGGCAAGCAAGAGATGGAAAAAGGGAATAAGAGTAAAATCAAGCATAAAATAAAGATAATGAACAAGATAGGAGGCGTACCTGTTAGATGGTAGGCAGGCAAGGAAAGGTGACAGTTGTCGGTTAAAAATATGTTACATTTGAAAATAATTTAATGTAAAGATTATTAAAGAAATATTTCAAATGTATATTTAAAATGATAATATACATAATAAAAAAAGTTATACAACAAAAAAAAGAGGAAATTAAATTAAAAGACTAAATACAATAAATATAATATGGTACAGAAAATAAAATATACTAGATAAATAGAGGTACGAAAGTGTGTAAATTATATCATAGAAACATTAATGTAAGGTACTGAGTGTAAATAAAAATGTGGAGGTAACTTATGAATGTAAAGTGCAGATTAAATATATAAAAATAAAATAAGAGGATGGAAAGTTGGATATAAAGAAAGAAGAGTAAGATTAAAGTTAGAGTAAGAGTAAAGTTCTTTATAGTCTTTCACCTTGTTCCGTTAACGTGTGAGGTTCCTACATAGAACTAGAGCCCAAGAAGAGAAAAAAGGCAGTTATCTCACCCCAATTTTTGATTACTTTAATGAAAACTATGAATAAATACTAGTCAAAATTGATGAGTCTGCCAAGTATAGCTAGGGGGAATACAAAATACTGTTTGAAAGCGATCAAAAAATTTAATTTTTCATTCGGAGCTCTATATCTTAAAAAGTAGGAACATCACAAGAAAACCTAAGAGAACGTCATTTAAAGATGGGCAGATTTTCTAAAATATGAGCCCTAATAGAGTAATTTACGTTAAATAGTTCTCAATATATAGCTTTTTAAAAAGCAACATTTCATAAAAATGTTGTATCGGACGTACTGAAAGATCAGTAGTTAGTGAATTCATTTTGAAAAATCTATATCTCAAAAACCATTTGATGCACAGATGTCTATTAGCACTCAAATTAAAGCTAGTTTAATGAGCTATAAAGTAGTTTATGATGTTTATCTTCGTAGGAGTAATAGTTTTCATGACATTTTGCTAATATAAATTGATTTATAGTTGTTCGGACAAATTTTTATTTGCCAAATTTATATTCATATATGAATATCATAAAAACTACTACCCCTACGAAGATATGTGTCATAAACTACTTTATAGTAAGTTAAATTTCCTTTATTTTGAGTGTTGGCAGACATATGTGCGTCTTATGAATCTAGAGATATATTTTTTCAAAAATCCAATATTTTATAAAAACAACTAGAAATTGACATTTTGTGAGTTTATTTTGTCAAATATCATAAAAACTACTAGTCTAACAAAGATAAACATTATTAACTATGTAGTAAATTTAGCTTTAATTAGAGCGCTGGCAGACATCTGTACGTCAAATGGTTTCTGAAATGAAGTTTTTCATAAATCAAACTTATTGTCCGAACAACTATAAATCAATTTATTTTATGATATATCATGAAAACTACTACGAAGATAAAGGTCATAAACTTCTTTATAGTCCATTATACTAGCTTTAATTTGAATGCTAATATCTAAGCTATATCTCGAGAACTATTAGACGTAAATAGCTTTTTTAAGGCTATTTCAGCAAATTTACTCTTCTTTAAATAATGTTCTCTTATGTTTTCTAGTGTTGTTGGTAGTTTTTAAGATATAGAGCTCCGAATGAAAAATTAGTGTTTTTTAAGGTTTTGAAACAGCCGCCATTATTTAATTCCCCCTACCTATACTTGGCAGACTCGTCAATTTTGACTATTAATTATACATAGTTTTCATTAAAGTAATCAAACATTGGGGTGAGATAACTGAACTCATTACCAATACTTTCAACTAAAACAAAACATTGTTTTGGTTATATTAAATTAGTCTAAGAATAGACTATGTTCATGTTGTGGATGGTATTAAAACTCCTAATCTTACGCTTAAATCTTTTTAGGATTACGATAATCCTTAATCAACAATTAATTTGACGTCTGAGTTATCTAATTTGAAAACTATCTCAAAATGGAATAGAATCTTTCCCTATCCTTTACACTGTGACGTTTTTTACTTATTTCAGATAAAACTCAACTTTTATAAAGTTATATTTTATACTTATACTATACTTTTGCATTATATACAATTATATGTAAAAGTTGTGTCTAGTAAAAGTAGTTATTCCGATTTCACTGTTATAGATTACAGTTGTGGACATACTTATTAACCTTTACTATAAACCTTATTTTCGTAAGCGTTGCCTTTTTGGCTTCGCTTTTGCTTTGAAGGAAAGTATAATGCACACTCTTGTATTATTGAATGGGAAGGGTTATAACACCATGCTTAAGGAGGTAATTGAGTCATCATTTTTTCACATGGCGCACATACTAAACTGAGTAAATCGTTTTGCAACATAATGGTCCGAAATAAAAAGTATTACTTATAGGAAGATTTTCGGCTATTAATTAAAATTCATTATTTTTAGTGAAATGAGGTTCATTATTTTTTTTTATTCATTTACTTCTGCCTAGTCATTTCTGACATACGGGGAAAGGGGAGGTTATTCTATTGCTAATGGACCTGTTCCAACCAAAGTGGAAAGGTGTCCCAACCGTGGGACCATCACGCAATAAAAGTCAACCAACCCTGGCCGGAGACGAACCGGCGCCGCTGCATACATGAGGTTGCCTGCTACAACGGCCATAGTTTTTTTTTATCTGCACCATTTATTAAATTTCTTCTTGGATTATTATTGTTAATTATGGACTATGAAGTATTTGGGTACCAGAGACTCAGATCTTCAAAAAATGTTTTTGAAGGTAGGAGAGTAGGGCAAAATCTTTGCCCCCTGATGCTGGCGCCTTTGTTTAGCACTAACATATTTGCTTTAACGCGACCTTCAGCTAACAACATTACCTGGTTGTATCACGATGTGGACGTATGCAGCTGGAAAATATATTGCAGGTAGAATTTAACTATATCTGACAGAGAAAAAATAAAGCAAATTATGAAACATGTGATAAATCATACAGGAGTGAGGTGTGTTCTATTCCTACAATTTATTTCTCTATTGTTAACAAATTGTTCAAGGAAAAATACTGAGTCCCAACTTTTTAATTATTAATTTACCTAATTATTTATATAATTTTTATAATCTTAACTGTAACATTCGCTGAGAGTGTCTTCTCAGCAATGATTCACTGTTGTAGGGGGGGACATTTGTACCAGTGAACAATATTTGATTTTTAAGTTTTGTAGAATGTTATGAATAGATTTTGGGATGTAATAATTTTTTTGGTTTAAATTATGCCAAATTACTCAGGATTTTCTCAACTCTAGATTTTATAATTTAAATTTGGAAAAAGAACGATTTCTGTCCAACATCCCGGCCGTAATAAAGATAACAGATACGTTTTATAGGTATTTTTTACATGGTTTCATTGAACCCCTTTCTATTTTTAATAATCTGAGAAATATAAATCTCCCTGTACAATCCGTAAGCTCTTTCAGAAGACAATTAAGTTTTCTGCTAAGCTAAAGAAAAAAAAATATAGTCGGAGAGCGGTAAGGAAACTCATTATACCAGGACCCTGTTTCGTAATGAAAGCTTATTGTATTAGTCTACAAATACAAGTATACAAACTGCAAAGTGCAAACACAAATACGTTTTGTTTCTTGGTGGGGACAATTATTAGTAATATTATAGGAGTTAAAAAGTATAGAATTGTACATATGAGTGAAATTGTCCTAAGTACAAACCACGAGACCAATCGAAATAGTTTGTACTTTATTATGAGAACAGGATCCAGGTATTTACTATATTATACTTAACTACTAACTTTATATTATTTATCATTTTCTTTTTTCTTCTGTCTTTTTTATTTTTGTTTATATCTACACTACTCTTGTCATGTCATTTGTCATTATACTTTCACAATATTTTATTCTTCATTTACGTGATATCATTATGTTTGTTATAACTTTTATAATTACCTCTTGCCATTTCGCTTTGTATATACCTTTATGTCTTTTTTTACGTCATTTTTTGTACTTTTCGGCGTTCTTACCTCGATTGTCTCTTGTTCTTTGTAGACCTACAATATGTACTAAATGCCAGCATTCAACAAATAGTTTCTAATATATAGTGAAATATATAGTCAGATTTGGGCAAAAAGTATTCGATTGACGACAGACGAAAAAAATTTTATTCAAAGTTTGTATTCGATTGATAAGAGACATATACATTTTTATTCGAATAAAAATACGACTAAACAATTCGAATACTTTTGTATTCGAATATTATTTCATTCGAATACAAAAAAAGTCGAATGAAAAATTAGTCGAAAATATTATTCGAGTAACAATTAGAAAATGCTATCGATTTTAAGATCGCGCATCGATTTATTTTAACTTTTCTGATTGCTAATATATTAGGGTTCTCTTATATGTTTCATAAGACACAGAAACCGAAAATGATATCGATTTTAAGATTGCGTATCGATTTATTTTAACTTTTCTGATTTCTAATATATATACATATATGTACCGCCAAGGGCCTGTAAGACAAAAAAATGTCCTCTTTACGAGTATATAAATACAAATGTATTTGGATGGTTAATCATTTAATTTTTTAGAATAAGAGGTTGTTTGTCATTAAAATTGATGAATACGAAAGTATTCAAATGGTTATTCGAATTGTTTTGCTCGAATGATTGATTATTCGTGTAAAATAATGACAAATACAAAAGTATTCGGATGGTTAATCATATGTTTTTGTCCGAATTATTGATTATTCCTGTAGAAAATTCACGAATAAAAAAGAATTCGTCTCTCGTCAATCGAATAATATTTACCGAACTCTATATATAGTAATGTGAAGTATTGCGATCGTGAAAAATTGATCGAATTCAAGTTTTTGACGTAAATACATATATTAAGGTTCCATGAGTCCAAATAAACAAGTATAATAAATGATGTGTGTATGAACAAGCTTGTTCAAAAACTAAAAGTCGTACAAAACTGAAATTACACATTTAAGGATAACAACTTTTTTGGTAAAATTGACAGACCGGAAAGCCTCTTCATAAAATCGATTTTTCACATTTTTTCGATTTTCTCGAAAACAGCTTTAACGATTTTGATAGGTCTTATCTTCATTGAAATAGTCTGACAGAGCTTAAATGATGATTTTTTAAAAATCTTCGTCTAAAGTAACTTAAATTTTATTTATTTGAAGAAAATAAACAGTATTCATTGTCAAAAATTAAATAGCCTTTTATTTATGCAAAAACAAAAAATTAAAATCACGCAAAATACAATATAAACATTTAAAGAAGACAAAACATTAACTTATATCAATTTTCTTTCCATCTCCCTACATCCTTTCCTGCATAGGCCTTCCCTTTCGGAGTAATAGCACTTCCCGGGGTGACCAGCCCTATTGGGAGGCGAGTTCTTTCCTGCATAGGCCTTCCCTTTGGACAGTAATAGTGAGCACTTCCCGGGGTGACCAGCCCTATTGGGAGGCGAGTTCTTTCCCCTTTTTTCTTCCAGACACCCTTGTCACTAGCAGCTCTCCACCAGAGGGATCCTGCCATCCTCTAGAACATATCGCTCCATTTTTTCTTTTGACGTCCTCTTCTTCTTTAAAAGTCGTATGGAGTCCATTCTGTGGCAATTTTTGACCATCTCATCTTAGCACCGAAGGAGATTCCCTGCCCATTTCCATTTGCTCAATCTTGTCATCTTCAGTGTGTCAGTGAATCCTGTTTCTTTCAGGATCCAAGCATATTAATATATATAAAAATATATTAATATATATAAAAAATAATAAACAGTAAAGGAGAAAACTATAAAAATCGAGATATGCAATTCGAACAGAAAAATCCGAGACTACCCGAGTTTTCCCAATTGCATTACGGCTTCGTTATCTTTTCTTAATATGTTGTATTCTTGGCAGGAACAAAAATTGATATTCTTCATTTCCATCTCAAGAAACCTTAAAATAATATTTTGTTCATAATTTTGGTTTTTATATATTTTTTTAGAACATCGCAAAAACGAGATTATATAACTTTAATTAGCGGGAGCCCACCAAACTACACAAATATTGGGGTCGTATGTACGGTGACAAGTGAAAATTGTGTGATGCAGGCACTACACCAGATTTTAATTTATTAATTCCTCTATTACCTTTATCATTTATCAATTCAACTATTACCTTTATCATTTCACCTTGTCTATACCTATATTACATTTCTTATTATGATACAGCTTTATTTATTTTAAAGTTATTTTTACGTTTTTCATATATTAATATAATTTTTAAAGGAAATAGTCCCATATTTTTTTTTGTTTTCCATTCAGTTTGCAACACAACAAAGAGTTTATACCAAGCGGATCAGTGAACGATCAATTGAAACCGAATTCGATCAGTTCCGGTGGAAGACTATGACAAAGAGATTAGAGTAAACGAGGGTCGAGATTATAGAGTGAAGAAGGAAGTTGTAACTGGGCAAAGATTATGGGTCGGTGTAAACTGGAAGAGAGGGCGCTGCAAATTGAGTTTCCTGTCATCACACACTCCATCAGCCTCAATCATCCCTCCTCATAGCCTCTCCAAGTGCCTATCAATCTATCTATCGTTTCTATCTTTCATCTTCTTTTCATCTACCTCCATGCACTGTATCTCTTAGCTCACTTAATATCATTAGGGGCTCTTATAAATTAGGCAGATAATTGTTTCATTGCGGCCTTTACTATTTTCAGACCTATTCATTCCCCTGAACAAAGTGTAAGATGTTTTTATAAACATACGTTTGTTTTTATTTTTGTAGCAGGTTTGTTTTTATTTTTGTAGCAGGTTTGTTTTTATTTTTGTAGCAGGTTTGCTTTTACTATTTGTGGTAAAACATATTTTCAAAATCTAAATGAGTGGATGAATAGTAAAATATATATATAAAAAAATCAATTAATATATTTACATTATATTGCACAAAAATTCGAGTATCACAAACTCTTCTTCGATTTTCTCAACTGAAATCGATTCGTAACAGAAGGGATCCATTTGAAAAAAGTACATCAAATCAACAGGAATCAATGCTACGTGCTCGTGGAAAGAACAGAAAAAGATGACCAGCTTGAATCCAGGAGGAATGTATAAAGAAAAAAGCTTTCTCAAATTGGACTAGAAAGGCACTGCAAGATATGTCAGAATTGTCAGTCAGTCCTATCTAAAGAATCTTTTATAGATTCTGTGCAATGACAGACTACATCAAATTAAGTAAAGAGGTTAAAACATTTTTATGTGGGTCGAGTTGGTGTTTTTGAGCTCCCAACATTTTTTACCCACTCCAGAAATTTTTTGTTAGCGATTTTGCGATCCTCCACAGCCCCATTTAGATTTATGGCTGGATAATTTTAAACAAATTATACTTCTTTGCAATAGGATGCATTTTTTTTTTCATTTAAATGTGATTTTTTATTGTATTAATAAAATAATCATTCATCTGTTAATTTTGAAATCATCGATTCGGAATCCTACTTCAATTTAATGGCAGAGATCCACAGTGGTGAGAAACAACCGTTTTGGTGCAAAAACCATTTTGTTTAAATCTTCTATAATTCTCATGAATTCCTATGCTATTCAGGGTGCTGGATTCTATGGAATGCATTTAATTGATAATATTCTCAGGTGCAAAAATATAAATTTTAATTTGCCCATCATTAACATAATTTTTTTCTATGAATAATATTGTTATAAATGTAAACATTGTTTGATGGGAGAACCAATTATGGTGAATTCATTTATAGGTATTTGAGTGTAACCACAATCATAAACATGACGCATTTCATTTTTAAAAGTGGCGGCTGTTTCAAAATATTAAACGAAATTAATACTTCATTCGGAGTTGTGTATCTTTGAAACTATCTAAAACACTAGAAAACCTAGAGGAACATCGTTTAAAGAAGAGTAAATTTGCTAAAATATGAGTCATAATATAGCTATTTGCTTTTAAATAAATAAAATTTTATACATTTTAGTCTCGAAACATTATTAAAAATATTTATAACAACAAAATTGACTAATTAGAGTAACTTGTTGGATTGTCCTGGGTAGAATAGCCTGCATTATTGTTTTTTAAAAAATTATTTAGTTCTAAAATTGTATTAAGATTTTCCCTGAGGATAGCCGAATTGGCCGGAACGTTAGACTTATAAATAGAATAAAAATGTTTTGAGACTATAATGGATAAAATTTTATTTATTTAAACATAATTAACCAGTCTCAAAAAAGTTTAAGATTATAAATACAGCTATTTACGTTCAACAGTATCTGAGATACAGTAAATAGCAGCACTTAACAACACACACAACAAAATAATAAGTTTTAAAAGTACATTACTTGATGTACAGAGTTCTGCTGCTAGCACTCAAATTCCAGCTAGTTAAAGATACTATAAAGTATTATTATAAGGTTTATCTTCTTAGGAGTAGTATAATCAAACATTTCATCAGAACAACAACATTTAGTAAACTTATGTTGGAAAATATAATGAAAACTACTACTCCTACGACGATAAACCATATAAACTACTAGTACCTTTAATTAGTTTTAATTTGAGTGCTGCTCGTCTTATTGTTCTTGAGATATAGATTCCTCAAAATAAATTGACTACTTATTAATTTTTCATTATATTTTTTATGAAATCTTGCTCTATAAAAATTATTTCTTGGGAACTATTGAACGTAAATAGCTCTTTTAAAATTCATATTTTAGAACATTTACTACTTTTTAAATTATGTTTTATAAGATTTTTCGTATTGTAGATTTTATAGATTAGTTTTATAGATAAAACTCCGAATGAAAAATGAATTTTTTTTTTCGTTTTTCAACAGCTGCCATATTCTATTCCCTCAACTCTAATTTACTTAACCTCCTTGAAGAAGCCCAGGTACTTGTCGAACCGTAGTGCCCAGCAGTAAGTTAGTTACTATACTTTGCAAATTCATCAATTTTTAATATTAACTATACAAAAAAAAAAATTTCATTTATGTGTACAAGGATAAAAATATTAACATTATAAATGTAATTGAAGCCAAAGAGTAACTAAGTAAAATTAAAATTGAAGAAGATGATATTATGATAAATTATGACGCTGTCTCATTATTTACTAACATTCCGCTTAAATTGGTTTATAAAGTCATAATTGATAAATGAGAAGAAATAAAATTAAATACTAACATAAAAAAATTAAAAAATAGTTTTTGGAGGGTATAAAAATATGTGAAAATCGCATATTTAAGTATAATGGTGGATTATACTGCCAGTTTTTGGGGGTTCTCATGGGGGGAAGTTTTCAGTATGATTAGTAGGGCAGACCTGAATGATTTGATAAAAAATTGTATTTTCAAATAAGAAATAATAGTGAAAATCATAATAATAGTTTTCATTAAAATTAATTGAGATGAGATAACTAACTTTTCATTACTTACGGACTACTTCCTCTCTATTAATGTTCAGAACTGATTATATGCAGAGAGCGCCCTGAGGGATAAATGTAAATGCCCTGATTTTCAAGGCTAACGTAAACCGCGTTTTCCCTTTCCTTTCAATAATTTTTTTGAACTGTGCATCTGCTTTTGTATTATATGCAAAATATTATTTATATCAAAAGGATAACTTAATTAAAAATGGGATGTTGGCTAATGTCACGTATTTTAAAGTCACGTGAATAGTGACGTCGGTGGTTTTTGTTTGGTGGAGCTAACCATAGTTACCCCAATAAGTCACCCCCAATTATCAGTACTACATTTTATATTAAATAATATATTCCAAATTCGAATCCGGGTTTTTGGGATTATTTGACTTCCCACTGAGTCACCCTGCTCCCAATTCCAGAGTATAAAGTCCAAAAGTGATTATTTACACTGTGCTAGAATCGGCTTATTTACCCTTCTACTTGTTAGATTAACTAAGTTTAGTTTATAAATTTAATGAATAATAATGTAAAAAAAATAAATTGAATAGAAATATAAAAAAATTATTGTTTATATTTACTATACGATCACCTAATATAGTTCCTATTGAAAAAAAGAGACTCAATGTGATGAAAATTTAAATTTTTCAATTTTTTTTCCTTCCTGAAAACATCAATTTATAATTACATTGTTCCACACTTTGTTTGATATGCATATAATGAAGTAAAAATATATATTTAATATTTATGGAATTAAAAACTGTTAAATTAACAAATTTTTTATTTTAAAAGTATTAAACATAACAGTAAAACTGAATAAACATATATCATTTGTTTACCCGTAGCTAATTAATTGTAATAATAAGTGTATAAATAATTAAAACTACCTCTTTATTGTTTAAAATCCACTTTTCTTTCTATAAAAACAAAACAATAAATCGTCCCGAAATTCAGACAGTAAACATAACATGACCAAAATAGTGAAGCGACGAAGTTGGAATCTGTTGGTTTAATTATTTAATAACAGTAATGTCGGATTATAAAAACAAATTGTTCCATTTTTTCGAGGTGCGTTCTCGCCATTATCAGGCGGAGATTGTTTTCTTAAGGATAACACAACTGTTTCTGAACTTCCTGTGTTGTTAAGACAATGCGTACATGAGATCTCTCCTCAGCGGTTATAATTAGGTCTTAACTGATTTCAGATGTAGCTATTTATAGCTTGTTTACAATGCGTCTGGTGTACTGAGTTTGTAGAACATAGCTGTCTATAAGTCGGTTTGTTCTTTTAATAATAATGATTATAGTAAATTTCTAATATGTTCTTAGACATGTCTCTTTAGAATAAATTATATTACTGAAATAGTAAATGGCCCTGCTCCTTTTGGAATTATGTTCCTATTTCCATTCGCCAATCCTCATTCATCCATTCCTTCACCTACCACATAACCAAACCTCGGCTTCATTGTGAGTGATGTATATAGCCAATATTATAATTTTATCTAAAGTTTTTATGTCTTTTAGCAAATACACTGAAACTTTTTAAATGTCTGCCAAACAATTAACTTTAATTTGTGAACAATGTATTTATTCTTAGTGGACATTTGTCCCAGAACAAAATTATTTTTTCATTCATTCATTAAAATAATTGTCACTTTGATGGTCACATTATGAATTGTTGCTTATCAACTTTATTAGTAGAAATGGCCATCTGATGGGGAAATGTTCTGATATATATTTGTGTTTGATTGTTTCTGAAATTTAAAACGATTCAATTTAAGTTTTTAGCCTTATTAACAGGAATGTTGATTTTGAATGATGAATAGTTATTTTATAAACTGTCAGAGGGCCGTTTCGAAACTATGTTGGTTACTGGATTACCACTAAGGGCATTCATATTTATTTCTCTGCGAACCCATGAAATGAATTTCGACACTCTCACTCAGATTAGTGCGCGCCGGAGACCTCAAGGTGACCGCCAGGGTTTAGCAAAAAGGACTACTAGGGCTGACTTAATATTAATTCTTCATTCTTCTTTCTCCTTCATACTTTTTAATCATCAAGGTCGTCTCAGTTATTATATAAAGGGTTTTCTTTTTAATCTTTTGACCTTCCTTTCAGAGTCTGCATCTCACATTAAGTATCAGTATCGTTTGTATATAGATTATTAATAAGATAAACTTTTGACGCAGTAGTATATTGCCATCAACAAACAAAAATAATATAAATTCTTGAATTAAAGATGAAAAAAAAATTGTAAGAAGTTACTTTTTAAGACCCGCTATTTACAAAATAAAAAAAAAAAAGAGGTATTAAAACAAATAGTAATTACGTATTTTAGAAATTAAAATTAATTATTACTATTAAAATTTTATTTATTGCATTAAATTCTACACCTTTTAGTTGCACTTAAAAAAAAAAAAAGAAGTTTATGAACCATAAAAAGGCAATTGAGCCCACGTCACGTCTTGGTGTATTGCTACAAGTGACTGGGAGGACTTAGTCTAAGTTCCTAGTTGCATTAAGTTGTAATACACGTATTGTATCCCTGCTTAGCTCTCATATTGTCTTCAGTATAATAAATAATATTTTTTCATACAATACAGACGTAAAAAGAAATACATTTGAGCAGCTCGGGAGGTTTAAATATTTAGGTTGTTGTACGTTACAGCTTTTGGTTGTGGAACCCAATGGCCATCAAGGCCCAAAGTTCATATTTTATTTAGATATTTAATTTTTGAAAATTTTTATTATAATTTTTTATATTTTTTCATTATTATTATTTTATTTATTTTTATCATTTTATATCCATCGCAAGATTTTAAGCTCTTTAAATTTGAGATAGATAATTATTTTAAAGCGTATTAAAATTTAAATGTTCACATTTGGGGGTTTAAATTTTTTTTAATAGGTTATTTTTCTTTAAAAAGTCAATACCAACTTTATGCTTTTTTTTGCCATAATTTAGTGCTACTGATACACCTAGTTCCAAACCTAATCTACTTAAATCCGAAACATAGAAATGGCATTTCTGAAAGATGTGTGACTGTAGGTGTACTATCGCAGTATTGTTATTTTAGTGGTGACTGCTAATTGATCAGATATGAATGAGTTATATTCGTATGACCTATTCTCAATTAATTGCGATCTCCTTCCTGCCATTGGAACGATTTTAATTTTTGGATAGTGATCCATGTTTTAGTAGTTTTTAATTTGCTTGGCGGACCTTCATTCCACATGGATTGCCAACTACGTGATATTTCATCTTCAGTGGAAGATTTATTTTTTGGGATGTTAAAATGTCCGCGCTCTGACCAGGAAGAGCAAGTGCTTGCTTGGCTGCGTCTTCTAGTTCGTTTCCAGCAATCCCCACGTGACATGGTACCATTTATATAATGTAGTATTTAGGTTCTACGATGACTAGAAAAACGCAATTGATGAGGAACTAAAACCGTGATAATAGTGGGAAATACTTTTCGCCTTTTAAGTTGCGACGTGAAACGTGAACTCTTACATTAAGAGAGGAACAGTGACTTAAGGTTTTTGAAAATAAAGTATTAAATAAACTATTTAGATCGAAAAAGGATGAGCTAACCGGTGAATTTAGAAGACAATACAACGCTAAATTTAAAGAACTTTTATTTTATTATCCCCTTCCTGGTCATTTCTTGCATACGGGGGGGGGGGGCTCTAGACATGACCAACCTATTCTAACCATGGAGTAGGGAGTCAAGTTTCGTAAGACGGATTCGAACCGGCTCCGCAGTAGTTGTCAAGTTGCCAAGACCTGCGCCTCAACAACCTGAGCTACGGACTGCCTGAATCCCCACGTGACCTGGCACCACTTATTTAACTTAGTATTTAGGTTCTACGATTTATTCACTACAACAAATTAGTATACACTACAATAATCAGACCAATTTGGACATATGGAATTGAGCTCTGGGGCTCGACCAAACCATCAGATTCCTCCCGCATCCAATCGTTACAATCCAAAATCCTACGTAAAATCCTTGATGCTCCTTATTACGTTACAAATAAACTCATCCACAAAGACCTTAACATCCCATTCGTTGCAGATTTGACCCAAAACAGATATGCGTCTTTTCATTCCAAACTCCTTAACCATCCTAACCCATTAATTTTTAATCTTTCATCCTTAACAATCCCTGATCCTGCGAGGCGTCTGAAAAGAAGATGGCCACGGGACCTTCTAATTTAAATTAATGTTTGAAGTACCACCAATGGATGGTTCTTTCCCAAGATTTTCAAGTGTATATGAAACATACAGCATATTTACTTATTGTATTTATTATTTGTACAGTTGTAAATCACATTAAATAAATAAAAAAAATTAAAAAGAAGGTTCTACGATAACTAGAAAAACGCAATTGATGAGGAACTAAAACCGTGATAAAGGTGGGAAATAATTGTTATTTTTCGTTTTTTATTAATCGCTTAGCCTTCTGTACTGAAACATAAAAGTTTGAATTTACAAAACTATTATCCTTTCTACTGTTCTTTACCAATTCATCAATGTCTGCTAATTCATACTTGAAGAAAAACTCTCACTCTTTGTGTACTATTTTAGTCACACAATGGAAAATATTCAAAATAATAACCAAAATAACTAAAAATAAAAATCTGATACGGCCACATGGTCGTTGAAGGTGCTCCGTAGGCCTCAGCACACTTTTTAGGTGGGGAGAAAGATTAGGAGAAGTTAGCAGGTGATTAAGCCTGTAAGACTTGTACCTGACCTGCTTGATCTTCTCATTGCAGTGGCGAGCTAATGTCAGGTGTCTTTCAAGGGTGACAACCAGATATACTATTGAGATGTAGAGGAAGATTGTTATTTAAGCTCTGTCAGACTATTTCAATGAGGATAAGATGTTTATCGTGTTAAATAGTACTTAATTGCTCATTTATTCACAGAGTTTAATGAAAATCGTTACAATAGTTTTGGAGAAAATCGAAAAAGAGTGTGAAAAATCAATTCTATAAAGTAGTACATAAGGTCGTTCAATTTTAGCGAAAAAGTTGCTGTCTCATTCCAGGTATATAACCGTCATAAATATGTAACTTCAGTTCCTTACGACTTTTCGCTAGACTATTCAGACACACACACTATTTTACGAAACTTGGTTATTTGGACTCAGGGGATCTAAAACGTGTATGTCCGTTGAAAATTCGAATTTGAAATTTTGCACAATCACAATACTTCCCCTTATTATATTCCATTTATAGGTATGTGGAAGTAAATAATGAAACAAAAACTGTCGATACGTCACGTAATGTATATCCGTATTAAAAGAGATGAATTAACGAAAGAATATCAAGAATAATAATGATTAAAAAATAAAAATTAAATCATTGCGGAAGCACGATTAGAGAATGAAACAAGGAAGTATTTAAAGACATCAAGGCTGCCAAATTAGGTTCTTTTGATGATCCAGGCTGCTAACAAGCTGAGAGACAGCAGTAGTAAGCTGCTTGTGGATAAGGAGTTGCCGGAAAGACTGAAAGAGTTTTTCCAAGAGCTGCTAATGGGAAAAAGAAAACCACATCAGTATGCTGTCAATAGAAGATGTTGATGAAGTCATGCCCCCCAATTCTGACAACATCGAATATTTTCTGAGAAAATTAAAAAAAAAAGTAATAAGTCTCTGGGATTAGAAAGGATTGTTGGAGAGTTCTCAAACAAGGCTGGAGTCACCTCCCATATGAAATGTATAAATTAGTTTCAAACATTTGGGAAACAATGCAAGAATGGAAAGAGTCGCTCATTTTTCTAATTTATAAGAGGAAAGGAGATACAAATGATTGCACAAATTATACAGGTATTAGTTCACCTAATTCTGCTTATAAAGTCTTCTCTATTTCTCTGTATAATCGCATTGTGCCATATGTGAAGAGACAGCTCGGAGATTATCAGAATGGTTTCTGGATAATTCATTGACTAAAATTTTGACCCTAGAGAGGCTATAAAAAATGAGGGGTTATAATAACTCAACGTGGATGTTCTTTATTGATTTTAAGGTGTGCGAATGATACAGTGATTACAGAGAAGTTTATGACATTTCATAAATTATCTCACGATCTTCACTGAATACTTAAGTGTTTTACAATGACGAGCTGTTTATGAGAGTTGTTTCTGGTCTGTATTTTTGTTTAGGAGTTATGGCTTTGTACATGGAATCTTCCGATAGTATTCTGAGGACTATTTTATGAATATATTGTTACGATTGCCATGGTAAGATAAAAACACTGGCGATATCTGCGTAGACAAAAGGGATTATGGGGAAAAACAAAAACACGAGCGATATGTTTATACGAGAGGGCTTTGGTTTTGTGAAGGGGAATTTTCAGCACGTCCTGGATAAGAGAGCTGTGGCATTACATCGTTAGAGATTATATCTCTATAATTCTGGTGATACGGTGACCGGAAAGGAAATATCGGACAACCTTGTGTTCTGCCAGGAGTACACCCAAAGACTACGTGGGATTCGAACTAAATTTTATTTTAATGTCACTTTTATATTCCTTTGTGCAGTAATGTAAATAATAGTTGGTAAGGTTAATCATTTAAGTTAACCTATAAGTTCTCATTGTTTAATTAATTGATATGAATTCTTTTCTTTCCTTTTTCATTCTGTGTACAAAAATTTCTTATTATCATTAAACTTTTGTACATGTAGTTCTTCTGTTCATTCTTATGCATGTACAATGCTTTCAACTTGTTAATTTTACCTATTTTTTTTTTGTTATGTTTACTTAATATTTCGATAATTCAACAGGTGGAAGGTAACACCCCTAGGTCTTCTGTTATCTACATGTAAAGGTATTCGCCAGTGGTTATAATTAAATTATTATTTATATAAGGGTATATTGTGGGCATATTGTTTCGGGGCTTTCGTTGGGAAAAAATAACGTGGCGCCTAAGGAGCAATTCATTCTTTATTGTTTCATCTTCTTTTCCCTCTTTGGCGATTATACTTATTTTTTTTTTAATTATTTTCCTTTAACTCACCCCCTTCTCCGCTGAGCGTGGGCAAGTATAAACGATATATATATATATATATATATATAACTAAGGATTGATCAAAATTTGCGGTTATAATATATTTTGTTTGTTGAGTTTTTCTCTCTTTAATAAAATAATTTCTATGGTTATTAAATCGAATTGAATCATTTGAGGAACATATTCAAAAACCAAACTTTCGATAAACTCGAAAAAAAAAACAGTCCTTATAAAGTATTATAACACATATTTTGTATTTAATTGTAAATATTTATCGCTCTGCTACTTGTGGTGTTTTACGTGGAATATCCTAGACCTATACCTGAAAGTGTGTGGAATGTACAATACCTGCTAATATGGCTAAACCAACTTTGGAAAACTGGAGATGAAATGTTTTGTTTGAAAGTGCGTTCAAGAGCTTGGTCATCAACACTCGTTTGTTATTGGTTTTGGTTAGGTATAGTTGGAGTTGACTACTGAACCGAACCTGAAAGAACCAATCGGGAACATCCAGAACCACAAGAGCCAGCCAAAGCTCTAAAAGTAGCCAAGTCCCAGACGCCAAGTGGTTACATTGTTGTTTAGTGTACGAGAATCTTTCAGAGGAATTGGAGAAAAAACATAATAGTTGCACATCTAATATTTACATTGACACATTCCACCAATGTTTACAATTGTATATTCATGGAAAAGTCCAAATCCTCCCAAATCCCCAAAGCTCTATAGGATGAGTGACGTCTCCCAAGTCCCCACCACCTGCCCCTTTAGTCCCAGAGAGTCGCCATGCTCACGGGACCGCACCAGTGAGACTCATTTACGTGAGGGAAGTATTATTCAGCTAAGTAGTTATAATTTGTTTAATTAACAGGAGTGGGAAAACGAAAATGAAAAGTAGATAAACGGTTATTCTAATTTTATATAGTTTTCTTATTATTTATTTTTGTTAGCATTTTCTTATTATTTTTATAAAGTATAATTAATTCATCTAGTTCAATTATTCAGTTTTTATATATTTTTTTATTATTTTAGGAGATTTATTTTATTTCATTGGTATTATTTTATTTTATGAATTTTGTAAAAATGATTTCATTAATTTTTTTTTGAGAAATAAATGCTTATAATCAGTAGGTATAATTTTGCCAAATATTATTTATTTGCATAACTTCCTTTAAATAAAGAATTATCATTTTTTTCTTGTATAAGCTTCATTCCCTATGTCATAGGCCCTATCAGTCTTTTCGAGGGAACCTATACAATCTAAATACAATAATAATAATCTTACTTAAATTAAAAAAAGTTATTTCTTATTCTAAACAATAAAATTAATCGATCGTTACATAATAACTTTTGAATTTATGCAAATGTCTTAATATGAGGAAGATTGTTCAGGCGCGGTAAAAAAAACAGCTCAACGTTTCGCCTAGGGGCTCAAAAACAAGATATAAAAACTAAAAATAGTGTAAAAGCATAAGATAACTTGAAATATGGAGTAAATTATAGTAGAATGTAGAAAAATTATATAAATACGAGCAACGTAGTAAATGAAAGAAAATAGAAATAAGGTATTAAAAGATAAGTATAAGTGAAAATGAAATACAAATAATAAATATTACACATAGAATGAACAGGTAGAATTATAAAAAATTGAAATAAGAAAATTTAAAAAAAAATATAGTAAAACTAAAAAATGGAAAATTAATGAAAAAAGAAGGAAAAAGGAAATTAAAGAACAAATCAATAAACCAACCTTATGTATAGGAGCAAAACCAAATAC
Source organism: Halyomorpha halys (assembly GCF_000696795.3). Lineage (NCBI taxonomy): Eukaryota > Metazoa > Arthropoda > Insecta > Hemiptera > Pentatomidae > Halyomorpha > Halyomorpha halys. The sequence continues at coordinate 239,520 of NW_027113046.1, read as the reverse complement.
CAAAGGAAGGGCCTATAATATAGAAGGCCTTAGCTTATAATATACTATACACTATAATATGTTATCCTTAAAATATAAACTACATGTCATTATAATATATAATTATTAAAATATAATATATATTATAATCTGTACCGCTACAACCCATGAAGAGTTAAGGGTGCAGTACTTTGTAAGGAAGTATTGTTACAAGACGCTCGACCGCCAGTTTTTTACCCAATTAAGGGTGCCCAATTTATGAGGGCTGCAGAACCCACAGGTTTGACTCACGGCTACAATATAACGTAAAATAATTTTCTACCCAGCCGGATTCGAACCCGGGTATCATTATAATATAGTATATAAAAATAATACATTATATTACTTGAAAAAATAATAGATTATAGGGAGCCATTCAGGCGGTTACATATATCAATGTTACACACAAATATCTATGATAAACTACTTGTACTATTTGTTTCATGTTACATAAATTATTCACGTTTATTTACATTCAACAATTTTATCTCAAATTTCATCCGAAATACGCAGTTGCATGATTTTTATATTTAACAGGATTAAACAATAGTTAATTTTAATTTGTTAAAAGTTACTAAACATTGTGTAAGTAAAGAAGAGTACTCTCTATATTTTAATCACTTTAATTTATTTCTATCATTATCACTCGCAACATCATAGATAAAGTATTTATAAACTTAATTCATTTTTAGGTGATATATGCCTGTTCGGGGGCCCACGCAACAATCAGTAGGGAAAAAATCGTTAATGGTGTTTCTAATATAGTGAGCATTAAGCTCAATTTTTACAAATCTCATCTCTAAAAATTAAAATGTACAAGGTGTTTGAAGCTAAATTAAGCAAAATTTGAACGCCAAATCGACTAATAAAAATTATCGTGGCCAAGAGGCTTTGTTCATGACGATGAGGCCGAAAACAATTACGGTGCTGATAAAATATAATTTTAAAATCATTTAGCCGTTGAATTATTGTTAATTTTAACATCACATTTAATAAATATAACTATACTTAAAAAAATTGAATTTATTTTTATAAAAGGATACAAACTATAATACGCCGTAGCGATGGTAATTAAAAACATATAAACTAACCTGTTTATATTTTTTAGGGCGTCTTGTGTGAAAGTTATATGAGTGAAATTGGCGCCCAACATCTAGTTTAATCCTTTAGGGCTACCACATATTTCTGAGTCCCGGATTTCATTTGAATATCTCCGTTTTCTGTTTTATTTCTCCACGAAAATGATTTTTTTTCTGGTTTATATTTTGAAATATCAAACAGCCTGTTCTGTTTAGATAAAAATAATTTAAATAATGTTTTTCAGCTTCAAATTAAGACCTGAATGTATTATAAACTTGATTATTTTCAGTGTTGTATGAAAATAGAATTATGATATATTTGAATTTAAAAATGTTTCTCTAGAAATACCATGTCAAGGTGTATTTGAAGTAGTTATGACAAGTATAACATTAGTAAACATTATTATTTCTTTCAGAAAAAACATGTTTATCTAAATTTTCTCCTAGTTGGGGAATCACAATAAACCACATTATTTGTCAAGAGAATGTTTGAATAAACTGAAAACTACAATTTATTGTGTTGAACTCAAGTTATTACTTATTGAATAAAAATTGATCTATAATCAATCGAGATATCGACATTTCAAAAGCTATTTTCAACAATCTTTCTGTATTTAAATTATAATTTGTGGTTCTTTTGTTAAATTTTACGAAAGCTATTTTCAACAATCTTTCTGTATTTAAATTATAATTTGTGGTTCTTTAGTTAAATTTTACGAAAGGTATTTTCAACAAGTGGGACTTTTTTTTCTGGTTTTTCCGACTCCCATTTCTCGGTTCTCTACCCGACCGAGGATGCTTAAGATCCCATCATTATCATATCCTTGATCGGCTGTTACGGTTGGGATGGCTAACAAATGGCTCTGAGAACTGTAGCGAAGAGTCCACTCGATCAGAGTTTCATTAACAAAGTTTACAGAATATTAGAAAAATTCTATCTATCCATCGGACGTAAATACATTTAAAATCAATAAATCTATTATTGGAAAGATCAAACTCTCCTTGTGGAAAAGCTATAAATATTGAACTGAATGGTTCATTCTTAAGCGAAATGATCCATTTCGTTGATAAATTAAATTAATGAAAAAATTATTTTTTTAATCTCATGAACGTCTAAACTAATCTTGTAAGTGATGTAATTTTGAATAAATGCATTGTGCATCTGAAAACGTACATTGACAGAGTATAATAAATTATTAGTTTCAGCATATAAATGCTTAATTAAGGTATTTATAAAATATTATTAATGATTATCTTTATTTCGGCCAAAACAGAATTTGTACCAGATCAGTCAATGTTCAAAAAATTAAAGCGGTAAAATTGACATGGATAAAATATTTATTTATCCATATTTCATTCATGGATACGATATTTACTTATTAATAGTTCATTCATGAATAAAGGACGTACACATACTTTGGTATTTGGTTCGTTGTCATAACATTCTCTTATTTTTTTTTTAATAATGAATGTTGATATGTTTATTATTTATATCAGCGAATAAGGAATTATGATAATTTATGTGAAATAATACATGTGTTAGTATAGAGTTCAACTATAACTATAAATTAAATACTTCAGAGCTCTGAAAAACTTACCATAAAAATATATATATACATATTTAGATATGTATTTGTGAGTATTTATTATTGCTAATCTATTATGTGTTTTGCTAATATTACTTTGAACTTAATCCATAGTCCAATCTAACTTTTTAATTATAAAAATTTACTCAAGTTTGTCATGTTTTTTAATTTTTTTTTTCAGTTGTGTGAGTTACAAATGTGTTAATTAAGCTAACCTAACATTCTCAGGTATATATTGATATCTTCCTGAACGGGAAAATATATTTGTTTTTTTTTTTAACCAGCGATTATCATAGTTCTAGATCAATTTTATTACAGAACCTAAATTATCCCAAAAAGGTTTATCTCAAAACTGATGGATAGGTTTTGGGTAGGTCTAATCTACAATGGTCTCTAATTTGTCTTTCTTTAATTAAGGAAATTGAAGTCCAGGTTAAAAAATTAATGTTTTACATTATATATTTAAAACCTTAATTTTCTAAAACTAATCAAAATAGAATCTAAAATAAAATTTAAGCATTTATTCTACGACCAGTTTTGAACGATTATACCAAATTATTTTTAATTAAGAAAAAAAATCTTTATTACACTGAAAAAAATTGTATCTGACTGCTTAAGAAGAAAACATAATTTTGGTAGATAGGTATAATTTCCGTACATGCTACCAAATATAATGTGTTTTTTTTCAATAGATCAGATATATTTTTGGTTTCCCATAAAAATTTGTAGTTTGGGATTTTTATGGTTTTTTAAAATGAGAATTCTAAAAGCGAATCTGACATGCTATCACCTTAAAAAAAATTGTATTGGTTTACTTTACTGATAGCATCTTTTGGTTTTTGTGTCTTTATGTATATTTATCAAATTATATTATATTAAATACAATCCGTGATATTTTTTCTTTTTCTTTAGAACCTTTTAATTTATATCAAAGATAGAAAACATTAAAGTAGTAATAGTTTAAATCGGGGAAAGTTTAAACTTTCATTGTGCCCACTTCCTCTTGTAAGTCAAACTCCTGACAACTTGAATTTAACCTGTAACATAGATAAGTTCTATGGAAATGACTTTTCGTTCAATAGTTGATTCGTTAATTTTAGATAAATTATACGTGAAGTTAGAAAGATGATATAGTTCATTAATAATCTGAGATTTGAAAATAGCTGTATATAACATAATCAATAATTTATTTTTATCACTAATTTAAGTTTTCAATAAGAATTTTATAATTACTTTATACTATACCAATCACGAATATTTATGAAGCACACGAGGGATTGTTCGTTCTGAGCAAAACCAGATCGGCAGCTTGAATACAATCTAGGTGTGGCGTAAAGTTGGTGAAAAGCGGTTCTCAACAAAGGCTACCACTCCTCAGCGATACTATTCGTAGGCTTGCCAGTGATAAGTGAATGCATAATGAATTAATTCTATTATAATAATTTTTTATCACTATTAATACAGAGGAATAACCTAAGTTTTATTATTTTTATACATGTATAATTTAATGCATGTAATATTCAAAGTTTAGATAATTGAATGGCTTGGAATATGCTTTGTTATCCAAGTCCATGGTTTTGTCATATGCCCAAGTTAATAGCCTCCATATATTAATATATCCCTTGATACCCTTATCTGTATCCTTATATCATTAACTCAGTTTAAATTAAGGTGACCATGAGGATCGAACGAGGATGGTGGCGAAATAGACCATGCAATATTACTTAACAATAACCCTATAGAAATGATGACCTGATTCAATTACTTACCTCATGATTGTTTATGAAGAGCAATTATCATATCTTTTGAATCGATTTAGTTATCAGAATCATCGAAAACTATTTGATATTATCGGTATGAAATATTGGATCGTTTATATGTAGCGAGAAAGAGCCTACGAATCAGAGTTAGAGAGTGCTTGGGTACTTTTCTGATTTTGTATAATAATTATGTGAGTACTGATGAATGCAAGGTGTAATCCATGTACTAAAAAATTATAATTACTTTTCGTACTAGTAAATTAATCTGTATTCAAAAATTTTCAATCTGTCATCCAGAAGTTTAAATTCAAATTGAAAATTTTGGAAAACGAACACGTGACCCAAATTAAAAAACGATAAATAAAATGAAAAATAGTTTATTATTCTGAGACCATGCCCCTTTAGAACAATTAAAGGGTAATTTTAATTTTACAACATATATTGGCCAAACAGTGTGGACACATTTAATTATAACTTAAACTATAATCGTATATAAATAATTTTAGATTACGGGACCTTGTAATACGAGATTGTATTGATAATTTGAATTGTAGGTTTGGTAGGATATAGGAGGGACGTTGAGTATTAATTACTTGGAATATAAAGGAAGCTAGGAAATACTGGCATCGGAAGAATGTATAGAGCCACTTCAGTTTGGCGTAATACTGGCTTATCTCTAGTGATTCCATATTATAATTCACGTGTTCATAATTATCACGTGAAAACGTACAGTTTTAAAAATTTCACACCTTAATTGTGTGAATCGTGAATTTTGCATGAAGATAATGGCTACTAAAATATAATTTAAAATATTTAATATATTTTCATAACTAATAGGTTTATCAAAATTCTCATAAGGTGAGAACTTCATTGATGTCAAGGATTCCAGTCTGAAGTAAATAAATTATTGTAACGTAGGCAGTTATAGAAAATGTTTTAGCTATTCAGAATATGTTTTTTAAATTGATTATTATTTATTCCTTAGAATAGATCTAAATTAAATGTAAAGAAAAAATTAATTTTTTTTTAAATGGAAATTTAGAATATAAATTAAATATTCTCTTAATTTAAATTAATATGATTTTTTTTCCAATTTGTTTTGTTATTATTGGAGAATTCCAAATAACGTTTCACTATTTAAGGGATTTTCAGAAGTCTCATTAATGCACACTAGAGCAGTTATCTCAACAGCCAAAAAGAGATAATACTTCACTTTAAACAATTTAACATAAACTTAAAATCCAGTTCGAAACTAATTGTCTATCTAAATTATTTCATTATAAATTTTCAATTCCGCTTTGCTTATTTGTTATTAATTACACAATCTTATAACAAACAAGTTATTTTCTTGAGCTTTTATTTACAATATTATTGATAATATGATCGAGCAGTAATATTTTGGTCTTAAATATGGAAATTGCTATAATTTATACGGGAGGAGAGGGGGAAATGGGTCAAGAGGATATTTCTTCCCTCATAAAATTTTTGGAATATTGACCTCTTCAGTCTTTATATTATAACCTCTTCGAGTTGCGTTTTACCGCAGTATTTCTCGGTTTGGTACTGGGAATAAAATTCAAAATGGCCGCAAAAAAGATTTGAAGCTGAAAATATCAAATATCAACTCAAGACTTGATCTCACTAAATGTTATAAATAAATGATGAAAAAAATTGTAAAATCTTAAATGTCAATTACTCATTAATTATGGAAGACCGATATGCTTATGCATTATTATAGTTAACCAATTATTATTCTTTGATTAGGAATGAACAAAACTTAAAAGATTTTGAAAATATAAAAGTAATGTTTTTTTTTTTTATTAATTGAAGTCTATTGAAGATGAGTCGTAGAATGTAGCCCTCCGCCTGGTTATTGGAAAATTTGTAGTTTTTTAGGTTGGGAAGACATTCTACCACTTTCCTACAGAACAGTGAAATCACTTATAAGCTCTTATTGTAAGGACAGAACAAGTGCTAGACACAAAGTTCAAGCGGAAGGAAAGAAGTGGGAGAGCCTACTGGATAAGGATAAACGAATCCCCGGCAATCTTAGCAGAGCTGAGAGAGTGGCCTGTTTTCGGCTAGTAACAGATCATGATCTGCTCCAAAAACACCTCCATCGAATTGGCATCGTAGATTCCCCGAAATGTCCTCTATGCAACATGGGGGACATGGATGGGGACCATCTTTTGGCGTGTCTTGGTCTGGAGGATGTTGAGCGAGATGCGGACCAACTAAGAGGAAGAGTCAAATTGTATTGGGCTGAGAGAGGGAAAATGGCGTAATAGCCCACTTCCTGTGGCGTAGGGGAAAAAAAAAAAGGTTTGGAAGAAATTTAGCCCTAAGGAGTAGGCTTGAGGCTAAAGTTAGAAGATTTTGTTTGAGTTCATTCGTGGCTGCATTAGCCAAATCAAAAGATTGATGCGAACTAATTATACTTTAAGATTAATTAGAATAATAAAAATATCTACAAAATATTAAACATAATAAATATTAAATTACCTGCTAAATATTCGTTCGAAACGGCATTCGTTGACGCCCTCTGATGGTTGCTGTCGAGTCCTTAACTGTTCTCCACTGAACACTGTACTGTTTAAAACTCTGAAAACAATTATAAATTATATTTAATAATTGGCTTTTTACAGCTATAAAACATTATAAACAAAAATAAAATTGTTCTTACAAACGAAACTAAAATTTATCATATCCTTTAACAATTGAAATCGCTAGAAAAAATGACCACTAAGATCTGCTTAAGAGTAGTTTTAGATTAGCAAATGACCCCGCCTCATCAGAGAATCTCTGTTGTACTTCTTGACAAGATACATCCGCTACGACTCAACGTTTCTATTACTGTAACGTTTCCTGAACTGAATCGTGGCGGAACGTGGCCGAAATTTCTTGTTGGATATCAACTCGATGTGATAGCTTTGATAGCATTGAGGCTTTCTGATAGTGTACTGAATCTTGAGCGGGCAGATAATGGGGATGAGTTGGCTACTCTCTACATAAGAATAATTTAGTTCAACAGCCTGAGGGAGAAAAAATAAGTTTTTTCACCCAAATCTTATACAACTTTAATGAAAACTATTTGTAGTTACTAGTCGAAAATGATGACTGCAACCATAGTAGGGGGAACAAAAGATGGCCGCTGTATCCAAAGGGTACAAAAATTAATTTCATATTCGGATGTCCACCTTTAAAACTAAATTAAAATTATAAAATTATGTTGCTGTTTACACTCAATGATTTCCGAGACACGGCAAATTTTTTTTAAATAACAAAAAAACTAACATTTTGTGAACTTATTCTGGGACTTATCATTGAAACTGCTGTTCCTTTGAAAGACATAGTTATCTGTTATCTCTCAATTGAGAAGGAACAGGAGTAGATGTTTCCACGATATTCGCCAAAATAAATTTTTAAAATATTTATTTCTCGTTGTTCCAAATAACTTTTGGTTTATGAAAAATACCTATAATAGAAGATAATACTTATCTATAACTTACTAGTATTCATTACCTTCTCTAAAATTAATTCACAAAATATTGAATTTGCGTTATTTGAAAAAAATGTTGCTCTTTGAAGAACTGTGTCGAGAAATATTAATCGTAAAGAGCTCATATTTGAGACAATTTGCTCTACTTTTAATAATTTGCTATGAAGTTTTTTTTTTGTTGGTAGTTTTAAGGATATGGCTCCAAGAATTACGTGTTGGGGCCTCGATTGTGTGCAATGATCACCAGTACCTATTCTCTTTGTCGCTGATACGTAGTAGGTATATAGCCGAAATGGTTGCAATCCACAAAAGCTTAAATGTTTTTCACCCCACAAAACTGTCTTCTGTCATCTGTACAGACTCAGTCTTATTGTCAATCCTACTTATCTTAAGAAATATTGTGTCAATGAACCCTCTAAATCAATAGATATATTACTCATTACAGTCAGTAAACGGTATTTCACTATTGCACCTGGGTCCTTTAACACTGCGGAATAGCGGGTAACGAACTGGCTGATCGGACAGTAAAGGTGGCGATTTCTGAAGAGTTACAATATCGCGAAGTGCCTGTAGATGAATTCATTGCCCTCAGAAAGCAGAAGATTAAATTGGAATGGAGACAAACGTGGGAAAATGTTTTTTATAGCAAATTAAGAGAAATCAGAATTGTCGTCTCCCCTTGGATATCATTTACTAGAAATGTGGGGAGTTGATTTTGACAAGCCTTCGATTAGGTCATACGCGCCTGACCGTGCGGTTATATTATGGCCCGCGATCTTTCACCTCTATGCCAAACTTACGGAACAGGACTTACTGTTTAGCACATTTTGTCTGAATGCCGACTATATAACTTCCTCAAATCTTTATCTGATATACCAGCGGATCTCCATTCAATGTTGCAGGATTACAAACAAACCGTAGATAAACTTTGTGAGTTTCTCCTTCATTCCAAGCTCTTCAATAAGATTTTACCACAGGTTCCCATGTTCCAATACTTATCTTAAGAAATATTGTGTCAATGAACCCTCTAAATCAATAGATATATTACTCATTACAGTCAGTAAACGGTATTTCAGTATTTGCGCCTGGGTCCCTTAACACTACGGAATAGCGGGTAACGAACTGGCTGATTGGACAGCAAAGGTGGCGATTTCTGAAGAGTTACCATATCGCGAAGTGCCTGTAGATGATTTCATTGCCCTCAGAAAGCAGAGGATTAAATTGGAATGGAGACAAACGTGGGAAAATGTTAGTTTAGCACATTTTGACTGAATGCCGACCATATAACTTCCTCAAATCTTTATCTGATATACCAGCGGATCTCCATTCAATGTTGCAGGATTACAAACAAACCGTAGATAAACTTTGTGAGTTTCTCCTTCATTCCAAGCTCTACAATAAGATTTTACCACAGGTTCCCATGTTCCAATACTTTCGCATTTCAATATAATGCAGCCATGTATCCGAACCCTTACGTCCGTACAATGGTATAGTCCAAAAGTCTTAAAGTATATCCTTTGCTATTTCGGAAATTAGGACAGTAATGACCAATACGTGGTTGTTGCCTTAAAATAATTAAATAAGAAAAAAAAGGAAGTGGCTTCAAATGAGATGAGCAAAAATTATAGGGTTTCCTCGAATAATATAAAATTCAGGGGGCGTGCACCTTAAACAGTTCAATATTTACTTTTTAATGATATTTACTGTATCCCTTGTATTATAATAATGATAATGAAGGCCTAACGAACCCCAAGGTTCGATGCCGATACCACCAAACGCGCTCTGCATAAATCCTTTCAGTGATGGCCCTCCAAACCCATTTCACTGAATCAGTTTTGACGCAATCCTTCCATCTACGTTTCGGTATAGCCCTTGTATAGGCTAGATAAAAACTGAATCTTTTTCTAAAACAAAATTAAGGCGCATTTTTTTTTTTTTACTTATAAGAAATTAACAATGAATTTTTTCTACCTTCTGTAACAACTGCCATTTTGATTCTCCTTTACCATGGTTGGCATATTCATCAATTTTGTCTCTTAACTGTATATAGTTTTCATATAAGTAACCTAAAATAGAGATGAAATAACCTAGTTTTTTCTCCTCTTCGGCTCATGACTAAATAAGTAAGTACCTTCATTTTATCATTATGTCTCATGTCGAATAAGAGTTTATAAGACTTAATATTTCTAAATATGCATAGCACTACATTTGTTTAATAGAAACCTCAAAAAAATGATGGGTTGGAAGTAAACAGGTTAGAACCTCCAAAAGTACTTCTCTAGCCGGAAATAAATTGATTTACAGGTTTGCAACCTTTTTACTGTATTTGCAGGAGCTTTCGAGGTGATTTAAACCTTAAAAACAACAGAAATTTTTTTTACAAAGCATGAAATTTCAACTAAATTTACCTTCTTCCTTCCCATATTTATAGTATGGTTCCACATTTGAAACAGTCTTACACGTACATTTGAAAGAGGGTCTCTGGAGGTACCGAATTAATTACAAATTATTGTATATTTATGCAAAAAACGTGACCCCTATATGGACAGTGGGATTAACTGTGAGACCAAAAGTTGACGTCTGATCAACCGTATAAGGGTAATACTGATGGGTTACGAAGAAAATGGCAAAATCCGATTATTCAAAATTTGAAAAAATTAAAATCCGATAATTAATGGTTTTAAAATGCAACATTAATAAAACTCACACTCACCCTCCTTTCAAATAAAATTTGTACAGCTACAACCCATGGATCAGGAGAAGTACAGTACTTTGTAGGGAAGTTACTAAACGGTTGTGCAAGGTGGTGATTTGGAATGAATCACGCTCAACCATCAGATTTTTACACAATTAAGGGGACCCACTTCACGAGGCTGAGAGTACTCCGGCGGACTCCTGAACTTACACGGCTAACTTACGGCTATTATAGTAAAACAGTAATTATAGTAATGTAATTATCTGCCACAGCCGTATTCGAACCCGAGTCCTTGGAGTATATTGGAGTAGCACACCACTAAGCTACCCGCTCCCATTTTTATATTATTATAAATGTAAATTTAGCACCCAGTTTTTTCGTCATAGTTCCAATATAAATTTTTTTTTAAATTTATTTATTGCTATTTACAACCATATACGTTTATATACATACATACATACATACAACGTTTATATACATACATCCAGTAAATTTGATTTTAGTTTACAATGGAGTGATACAGGCATGTAGAGAAACTACCCATTGGTAGCACTTTAATGGCGTTTTCACATTGACAAGTGTCGTAGCCATCTTCTTTTCAAGCGCCTCGGAGGATTTTCAGGAATGGCAGAGGAAGCAAGGTTAGAAACTAGTGGGTGGTTAGGGAGTTAATGGAACAGACGATATCTAGTTCGGGCTAGATCGATTACAAATAAAACATTAAGGTCTTTATGTATGATTTTATTTGAGACAAAGTAAGGAGCATTGAGGATTTTATAATAAATGTATATTATATGTTTTTTTTGTATTATTATTTCTGTTTTGGCTCGAGTTTTCTATCGAAGACATCTTTTACAGCATCCTAAGAGTTGGGAATATCAGTATTCTTTTCTCGGGACCTTAACGAAATAAACATTGGCTGACTCTGATAAGGAACTCACAAATTTATGAACCAGTTCCTGTGTGGTCCTCACCTCAACGTAACGTAGCTATCACATCTTCTATGTAATTATTTAACGGTTGTTTTTAATGAATCACTTTAATTATTATCAGTTCAAATTGAATATTTGCTACAGGTGAAATAAATAATTAATAATTCTTTACATTAAATTTATGAGGGTCATTGAGATAAATGCAAAAAATTAGGACACACTACGACAAATTGGGAATAATTGGAAGGAAACGTATAAAAGCCGACGGAATAAAAAGATTGGAGATTACCCGGTGAGTGACTGTCTTGTAGTTAACAACCACATCCTCCTTAATCAATCATGAAATTAACCATGCAATTGTCGGCGGGGAGTACTCGTCATGGTCTTTCTGCCTTGTCGCGTGCGAGGGCTGCCATTTCATAATTCCGTTAAATAGATCTGGCGTGGATATGATTATGCACGGAAGATGATGCTGAAATTTTGAAACTAAGAACACATTTTTTTTTTATGTTGTTTTCGAAAACTCCATATTGTAGAGATTTATGGTCTTATGTTTTTAATCTATTAGTTATTCATCATGGATATTGCAGTTAGAAACGTAGTGTCGTATGTAGAAGAGTGTATATCTAAATTATTAACCTATTGAGATAAAATAAAATATATTGGCTGTCGAATATACGAGTAATTAGCCCACATGATATTTTAGAAAATTATTTTTCCAAAATTATTAATTAGTCATTCCACCATTTCACCTTCACTATTAACTTCTTTAATATTTATAACTATTTTAATATTTATAACTGCTTTAATATTTATAACTTTACTAAGAACTTTTTAAATTTCTTTTCCTGCCGTAAGGTTAAAAATTAAAAAATAGTTCTTAATTTTCATACCTGAAAGAGATAGTACAAGAGGCGGGAAGAAAAAAATGCAGTTATCTCACCCCAATTTTTAATTGCTTCAATAAAAACTATGTATAATTACTAGTCAAAATTGATGAGTCTGCCAAGTTTAGGTAGGGGGATTAAAAAATGGCGGCTGTTTCAAAACCTTAAAAAAACATTAATTTTCCATTCGGAGCTCTATATCTTAAAAACTACCAACAATACTAGAAAATCTAAAAGAACATTATCTAAAAAAGAGTAAATTTTCTGAAATATGAGTCATAAT
>NW_027113046.1:213009-226726 GCF_000696795.3 Halyomorpha halys | reverse complement strand
AATATAAATAATGAAATTGAGCCATAATAGAGCTATTTACGTCCAATAGTCTCGAGAATAGCCTTTTAAAGCAGGCTATTAATTATTAAGTAGGCTATTAGTAATTAAGAGAACATTATTTAAAAAAGAGTAAATTTACAGAAATATTAGCCCTAAAAGAGCTATTTACGTCCAATAGTTCTCAAGATATAGCTTTTTAAAAAGCAAAATTTCTTTAAAATCTACTGAAAGATTATTAGTTAGTTAATTTATTGTGAAATATTTATATCTCAAAAACCATTTGACGTCTATTACCACTCAAATTAAAGCTAGTTTAATGAGCTATAACGTAGTTTATGATTTTTATCTTCGTAGGAGTAATAGTAAACATGAAATTTGCTAAAATAAATTGATTTATAGTTGTTCGGACAATCCTCACTACCAGTGATGCGGCGAGAGGGATGCGCTGGGATCTTTTGAGCTCTGCTCTACCCCTCACACCTGGGGGATAGAGTGGGCTCGGGATCCTCAGGTCGATTGTGTAAATATTGTATATAAGAGTGTAAATGTGACTTGAGATTATATTATTTTTATTTTTATTTTATTTTATTCATTTATTTTTTTCATACACATAGTTTGATTATGTTCATTTTCTTTATCCTTCTGTTTGTATGTATTTTAAGAGAGATTTATTTATTTTTATGTCCTTTTTTTTCTCATTTATTTATTTATTTCTATTCTTATTTTTGTGTGAATGTGATCATTCATCACTATTACCTACAATTGGGTGATAGATTTAGTAAAAGAGCCCAAGAGGAGAAAAAAGGCAGTTATCTCACCCCAATTTTTGATTACTAAAAAGATGAATACGAGACCTGCCAATGTAAAAATGCCTTTGTTTTATTGGTAGTTTCTCTACACGCCTGTATCACTCCATTGTAAACTAAAATCAAATAATGTATGTATATGAATGTACAGTTGTAAATAGTAATAAATACATTTTTTAAAAATAAATAAACTATTTTAACACCCGCACAACGTTTAGGGCAGTTTGTCCAGAATCCAGTGCATTGCTCTACAAAAATAAAAAATAATTCACAATAGCAAATATAACTGATTTCTTCTGTGATTTCTTCTAGAAAAAGGAAAAATAATACTAATTATTTGTTATAATTAAAGATTTATTCTAATAGCCCTAAATGAGACACCACTAGAGACACCAAAATACTTCTCAGATTATCAAGCTTAACTCTAAGTGCGCCCAGTTCACGTGATCAGATATTAGCGTCACAAAAACATGAATTTAACTATTTAGGTTAATAAGTTGAACAAAGGGAAAATATTCCGAAAATGGAAAGTGAAACTTGTTATTGAAGTGAGAATTGTCTTAGCAGGTACAAATTTGTTTAGCATCGAATTGCTAATCAACTTGCGAGAAAAGGTCGCTGAAATTCTGCGAATTCGTATACTTTTATTTTATTTTTTCAAGAATCGGGAATTCTGTTTTTAACGTTTAAAATATGCTTCGTACTGAATTCATTGCTCTACACTAGAGTGTCATTAATTACGTTTGTATCAGTAGTGCCTATTCTCTTTGAATAACTAACGATTATTTTGCTATATGAATGCCCATCAACAATTTCCTCCTCGTTTGTGTAGTAAACAAAGCATTCATGAACATTTTTTTCTGACTGTTACAATACAAAAATTTCGAACTATTTAAACTTCTCAGAGCCTTACACCAGAAAAATCAAATAGGGTAGTTTAATATTTGAATAATAAATGACAAGTAAATCCAAAATTCGGACTGTATTCTGGGTAAATGAACCGAGCCACATAGTAATATATATATAAGTAATTTTATATATATATATATATATAGAAGTTAGGCATCGGCGAAAGACAAATGTCAAAAAAGAGAAGAAGGAATAAGATGTAACACGTGTGAACTGCTATAACATACTATCTTTATTGGGTTCGGTACATTTCTTTATATACATGCGATCAGCTGATCTCCTCAGTCAGCTGACATCGAAGTAACAGCTGACTAAGGCTGTAACTTATATATATATATATATTTGTGTGTGTGTGTGTGTACACAATATCAGTTAATAAAGTACTCGATTATGATGACCCTGATTCAGTCGATGGCCCTCTGTCCACTAACAGGCCGTAACTTGATAAATCATTGAGGGAAGTGTGAAGTTCATTTCTAAAATGAAGAAAAATGGGAAGGTTCGTTTCGATAGAAATCAAAATATCTGTCAGTATCGTCTTATTGTGTGTCCCGCCGAAATGTAGGAGCTAGAAAATTAAAATTAGAAAATAATTAATAGGAATGAATAAAGGGTCAAAAAATATTTTCAAACAAAAACTTCAAACACACACTACTATATGTTTTCGTATTTGAAATTATTACTTATGAAACTGATAATAAGCTGTTGTGGTTCTTAAGGCTGTCCTCAAGGTTAAAATTATTTTCAATTTTACGTAAAAGGAATTTAGATAATTATAAAAAGAAAAAATAAGGAAAAATTATAATGGCCCAAAAAGTGTTGAGAAACTGTCGTCATTGTTTAATTTTATCGTTCATAAGTAATGAATATTAACAAGATATATCCTCACCGTTTCCACTGTTTCTGTACTTTTATTATGAATTTTTTATATAAAACACCTGCTTGAATAAATTAAACGTTCAAGTACATTATTCACAACAAGAAAAAAATACCTCATTTATTCATAAGTATATAATTAGATTTCTTATAAAAATTTGAAAGATATTTCTTATTTTTAATCACTTATTGTTCTGTTTTTTATTTCACATCGTTAATCAAATAGGGCCAATACCACAAGGCAGTTATTTCACCCCAATTTTTGATTACGTCATTGAAAATTAGGTATAATTATAATAATAAGGTATATAGGAGTCTGCCAAGTATAGGTAGGGGGAATAAAAATGGCGGCTGTTTCAAAACGTTAAAAATAATTAATTATATATTCGGAGCTCTATATCTTAAAAACTACCAACAGCAATAGAAAATAAGAGAGCTCCATTTAAAGTAGAGTAAATTTGCAAAATGTAAGCCCTTATAGAGCTATTTACGTTCAATAGTTTTCGAGATATAGCTTTTTAAAAATTTCATAAAATGTATGGAACGTACTGAAATATCAGTAGTTAGTTAATTTATTTTGAGAAATCTATGGTATATCTCAGGAACTATTTGACGTACAGATGTCTATTAACACTCAAATTAAAGCTAGTTTAATGAGCTATTAAGTAGTTTATGACATTTAATTTAGAAATAGTATTAGTTTTCTTGAAATTTGTTAAAATAAATTGATTTATAGTTATTTGGACAAATTTTCATTTGCCATATTTATATTCATATTTGAATATCATATAAACTACTACCCCTACGAAGATAAGTGTCATAAACTACTTTATAATAAGTTAAATTTCCTTTATTTTGGGTGTTAGCAGACATATGTGAGTCTTATGGGTCTAGAGATATATTTTTCAAAAATCCAACATTTTATAAGAACAACTAGAAATTAACATTTTGTTAGTTTATTTTGTCAAATATCATAAAAACTACTACTCCTACAAACAAAACATTATTAACTTTTTTGTAGTTTTTTTTTTTTTTTTTATACCAGATCGGCCTGGTGGGCTTGATCCTTACATGGTTGAAATAAATTATATTATGTATATTTTTTAGCAGTTAATAATGAGGGGGTCAGTCATACAATGGCACCCCTAACTATATAAAATGTTCTTATTAAAAGAAAAAAAATAATAATAAAATGAATAGATAAGAATAATGCTTCTTAATAAAAGAGGAAAGCAAAATTGGATAACTTGAAAGGAAGCAAGGAAATATTTACGACGGAAGGAGTGGTAAAGCCGCTTCAACTCTTCATAAAATCGGGTGACAGAGGCGTCCCTGGGGACCCCAAAGATAAATCGTACAAAGCAATTATTTAACCGTTTTAATTACTGTACCAATATTGAAGCACAGTGATGGTTATTGTAAAAAACTATTTATTTTTTGTGTAGTATATAAATTTCACTATCATAGATAATCAAATTGTCTAAAAGAATCATACTTAGCTGTTACCATTTATGTTACTAAAGTTACCGTATTATCACTTTATCTATATATTAATTGATATCAAAGTTTCAATATTGGTCAATTAATGTATGTACGTCCTCAAATATAACAATAGCGAAGCATAGCGGGGTCAATGATAAATTTTATTTGTTAGTTGAAAATTTTTATAGCAATAAGGATTTATTAAAGATTTTTGTGAAATGTTTTAAAAGGTATATCGATGATCTTTTGACGATTTACAAAACTACAAATTGAATAAATATAAAGCTGTAGTATTTTTATAAAATTTATTAATTTATTATGTTACACTATAATAGCGATGCTTTTGCATCAAATTATCTAAACAAATTTCTATGAATTAAATCTCCAGAAATGAAATAATGTAACTTCCCCATATCGTTCATGGTTTCAATATTTCAGTCTCATTTAGAATTTCCATTTATTGGAAAGTTTTTATTCCCAAATTATTATAAATTGTGCATTTTGACAGTAGATAGACAGTAGGTTTTATTATCATTTTTTTTTTAATTTTATTTTTTAAACTTATTTATCCATTCAAGTGTTTCCTGTAACCGGTTTTTTTATTATATTTTCCTTTTAATCTATGTGTTAGTCTTATTCTCGTAAAATGTATCTATTTGTTTGTTCTTGGTAGACTGATCTACTGCTGTGACTATGAATGATGGTCTGATCACACATTACAGTCTAATATTGAATTTGTTTAGCGGGTCACTGAAGAGGATCTAGGAGGGTGAATTCCGGAGAGCGAATTTGTTGATCGGGTGAATTGAAAAATTGTGAAAGGGTGAAATTGGAAGAGCAGAAATGAGAAAGAAAAATAGGAATGAATGAAACATTTCTATTTGTTGTACAGACCGAAATGGATTGTAAAAGGAAACTATAGGGGGGAAAAAATTGTTTATTATATCTTATTATTGTATCTCTTTTTTTTCTGATTATACCATGTATGTGTAATTTATATATGTCCGATTATGGATTGATAATTATGCTGTGTGAGATAGCAACTTGATGTATTTAGGCAGCATAGATAAATAAAGTATTTCTCTCTCAGTATTACATATTTTGTGCTCTTGTTGAGGACTAATTTTAATTTATTTAAGTATCATTACTTATTATGCAGTTTAAAATAAGTTATAAATTGTCAAATATGACGTATTCACATTGCCTGTTCACAGTTAAAGCACTGAAGCAACATTCTGGCATTGAGTATCAACAGGATCGGTTGAAATTATTTCCTCATAATAAAATTAGATCTCGTTGAGGACTCTTTGTCTAGTGATTTGGACTGGTACATTTAATGGTCAATGTCCTTGGGGAGGTGTTGGCGCAAATGCATCCGCTCTGTGAATATAGTCCGGGTCCATGGGAGCGCTTTCGATGGAATAATTTGGTCGGTCATGACTTTGATAACCTTAATATGTAAACATTATTAGCTTTAACTAAAATAGCTCCAATAAAACATATTCAAAGTATGTTTAATTATAAATAAGGATTTAGTCTTCTAATTATTGTATGTTTTACGTTAGTAGCATTTTCTACAGTTGTTGTTTACAATAATATAAATTCACATTGCAGAAAAACTGTCTATTAGTACAAGAGCCCAAGAGAAGAAAAAAGGCAGTTATTTAATGTTACTCAATGTTTAAGTGAGAAACTTGAAATTCTCCGAGTAAAGTTAAAACATAAACATGTATGTTATAAATAAAGTTAGTACATTTATATCTATATATATGTACATATTTAAAGCTATAAAAACTGATAATAGAAAATGACAAAATTCTATAAAATACCTGTAGTACAAGAGCCCAAGATTAAAAAAAGGCAGTTATTTCACCCCAATTTTTGATTACTTTAATGAAAACTACGTATAATTACTAGCCAAAATTGATGAGTCTGCCAAATATAGGTAGGGGGAATAAAAAATAGCGGCTGTTTCATAGTGATAAATAAATATAATTTTTCATTCGGAGCTCTATATCTTTAAAACTACCAACAACAATAGAAAATCTAAGAAAACTTCATTTAAAGAATAGTAAATTTGCTAAAATAGAGTTAGTTTTATTAAATGCTTTTCGAGATATAGCTTTAAAAATGTTGTATGGGACGTACTGAAAGATCAGCAGTTAGTGAATTTATTTTGAAAAATTTATTTTATTTTTTTATTTGTTTATGATGTTAATCTTCATAGGAGTAATAGTTTACATGAAATTTGCTAAAATAAATTTATAGTTGTTCGGACAAATTTTCATTTGCCAAATTTATATTCATTTGTGAATATCATAAAAACTACTACCCCTACGAAGATAAGTGTCATAAACTACTTTATAGAAAGTTAAATTTCCTTTATTTTGAGTGTTGGCAGACATGTGCGTCTTATGAGTCTAGAGATCCAACATTTTATACGAACAACTAGAAATTAATATTTTGTGAATATATTTTGTCAAATATCATAAAAACTACTACTCCTACAAAGAAAAACATAATTAACTTTTTTGTAGTAAATTTAACTGGCTTTAATTTGAGCGCTGGCAGACATCTGTACGTCCAATTGTTTCTGAAATGAAGTTTTTCATAAGTCAAACTTATTGTCCGAACAACTATAAATCAATTTATTTTAGCAAATATCATGAAAACTACTATTCCTACGAAGGTAAAGATCATAAATGTCTTTATAGTCCATTAAACTAGCTTTAATTTGAATGCTAATAGACATGTGTACTTCATATAGTTAATAAATTAACTAACTACTAATCTTTCAGTAGATTTTTAAGAACTTTTTCCTTTTTAAAAAGCTATATCTCGAGAACTACTGGATGTAAATAGCTCTTTTAGTGCTGATATTTCAGCAAATTTACTCTTCTTTAAATAACGTTCTCTTAGGTTTTCTAGTGTTGTTATTTTTTAAGATATAGAGCTCCGAATGAAAAATTAATGTTTTTTTAAGGTTTTGAAACAGCAGTCATTTTTTATTTCCCCTACCTGTACTTGCCAGACTCATCAATTTTCGCTAGTAATTATACCTAGTTTTCATAAAAGTAATCAAATATTGGGGTGAAATAACTGCCTTGTTTTCTTCCCGGCTCTTGTACTATATATATTTAATTCTGTTTTGCTATATTTTGTATCATTACTATTTTTTTTTTAAATAATTTAATAAAAAACAATTTTGAATAAATAAAAATACATCTGTGATTCTTATATTGTTAATTGAACATATTATCAAAGGGGTAACTCCAGAAAATAAAATTTCAACAGATCAGGAAACAGAATCAAGTCAAAAGAGTTAAATCTTCAGATTGCGTCAATGAATCAACAACAGGTATCGCAATTTCCACTAACCAGTCGATCAAATGAGCCAATAAAATGTGCGACTTCAGAAAGCGGAACAAAAATATTTTCAGTGTTGAGAATAAATTTTTTATGAAGTTTTATTTGTTGTTTGAGAATAAAATCTTATTGGAGGAGCGATGTTAGAAATAGATATTTGTAAATAAAAATACTTTTTCTCATTACTAAGTGAATTTAGTGGATTAAATTTAATTTGATGCTTCACAACTTACCTCCAAATTTAGGCCGAATCGATACCTAGTGAAATACGCTTGCGCATGCGTGATCATAAGTAATTAAGGGGATCTGATACAATTATTAATGGGCCATATAGATGCTGACCTCTTCATATCGTAAAAATTAGAGAGAGGCAGAATTGGGCAGGAATCATTACACAATTAATTTAATTATATCTTCAATTGCATGTTTTAGTTGCACTATAATATCCGTTAAATCTCCCAAGACATCAAAATTTAATAGTTTTGAAGAACAATTACACTGAAGTAATTGTAACATAAAATTACAATTACTGTAATCATGTAAAGTAGTTGCAATTACTCTTTACAATTATTTCTTGATGCAATGAACTTGCAATTACAATTATTACACCTTGATCGTTAGTAATTACAATTATATGTAATTTAACTGATATGTGAATTCAGTTTATTTGAATATATTTAGTATGAAAAGCCTCCAGAATACCCATCATCCTATCGCTCTATCTCTCTATTACCGATCATGGGCAAAATCCTTGAAAAACTCATTTTGAAACACCTATACCTCATCCTGGATTCCAATCATTTAATCCCTGATCACCAGTTTGGATTCCGAACATCCCACTCTACTCTCCAGCAATGTCATCGTGTGGTGGACGCAGTCTCGACTTCTTTGGAGCGCGGAATGTACTGCGCGGGAGTCTTTTCGATGTAAAACAGGCTTTTGATCGAGTCTGGCACCCGGGACTGATTTACAAACTCCGTAGATTTCTATCTTCCGTTATAGCATTCGTTCCTTTTTCATCGATAGATTATTCCAAGTAAACCACAACGGTTCCTATTCATCCCTCTATTCTCAGTCCGCTGATGTTCCGCAAGGTAGTATCCATCCTCTATACTGTCTATACAACTGATATTCCAACCAATCCTAACACTATCCTCACCACGTATGCCGATGACCCATCTGTGCCGATGACCATTAATTGTATTCCAAACTCTCCAATACCATATCACACCCCTTAAAGAATGGTGTCGTAATTGGAGGATTAAGATCAATTCCAACAAATAACCTTTACCCTTCGTCGTAAACCTACTGACAGCCCTACAGTTTCATTTAATGATGTTACTCTCACCCCTGTCGAACAGATCCGCTTCCTTGGACTACATTTGGACAAACGATTAACCTGGAATCCTCACACAAGAGTGAAAAGACAGGAAACTGCTCGTCGATTTCAACTATTTCAGCACATACTTGACAAACAGTCTAAACTTCCAACACATTACAAAAGACCGATCTACATGACTGTAATAAGGCCAATCTGGACATATGGAGTTGAGCTTTGGGGTTCCACTAAACCTTCGAATTCCTCTCGTATTCAATCCTTACAATCCAAAATCCTTCGTAAAATCCTCAATGCTCCTTACTTTGTCACAAATAAAATCATACATAAAGACCTTACAGTTACCTATGTAACCAATCTAGCCTGAACCAGATATCACTCCTTCCATTATAAACTCCCTAATCACTCAAACCCCCTAGTTTCTAATCTTGCATCCTCTTCCATTCCTGACAATCCTCCGAGGTCCTGAAAAGAAGATGGCCACGAGACCAGCTAATGTAAAATGTCATTAGAGTGCTACCAATGGGTAGTTGCTCTACACGCCTGTAATATTTCATTTTAACTAAGATCATATTTACTGAATGTATTATGTAATATACAGTTGTCAATTTCAATAAAGATATTTAAAAAAATGCTAAGCGTTATAATAAGTCGATATGCAAGCACCGAATCATAAAATCAATTTTGTCTTATGGAAGATATCTAATTTACCGTGTGTATTAATAAATGGATTATGGTCTTGGTGCGGTCAAATTAAACTCAAATAATATTTTGTATTATTTTTATATTTATTGTTAATTATTTTTATTGTTTTATTGTTATTGTACTTTTTTTTTTTTATTTGTACTAAAAATAGTACAAAATATTACTATTTGAGTTTAATTTGACCACTCCCGGACCATAATCCATTTATTGATATATTATATTTCAACATTTTTGAAAACATATAAATTAACCTTAATATCTTAGTAAATCCATGTGCCAGTTCGCAGTCATAAACTGGATATCTTTTTCATACTTCACAGCCATTATAAAACATATTTTCTTCTATTTTGTAATTTTGTATTTGTAACTTAAATTAAAATTACTTGTATTATAATATTATAAAATTGTATTATTGTATGTGTTATTAATTTTTCCCAACTCAACTACAGTCAGGAAACCCTATTTGTTCTTTTATTTCTAAAACATAAAAAGCGATTGGAAATTTTCGATTTTGAGCAGAAAAAAATTTCACTTCTACAAGAATTTCACTTCTATCTTCCCTTTCTTGGGTAATGAAGAAGCAAAATGATTCCTTTTCCGAAAATTTAGAACCGAAACTCAAATGTATTTAAATTGAAATTAATAATAGTTTTGGTATGATATGAAAATACCGAAATATTTATGTTTATATATTTCAATGAGAATCCTAAATTAAATTTGATATTTAAAATACTAAAATCGACTGGTCAATTTCGATTGATGGTCATGTACTAAATTTATCCCCTGCAATAAAACTTGCAATATTCCAATGTTAATGCCATCATTGAGTACTATTAAAATGATCGAAACAAGATTTATTTTACAAGCTCTAGAAGTTTAAAATTTACATGTTTCTTCCATCAATACATTTATTTTTTGGAGTAAGCTTATCAAACTATCTAGGGAGGAGGTTAATAGGTTAATTAATTCAACTTCACCTACAACACAACCTATTTCGGCTATTTTGTGAATTATACTATTTTGCTGCTTCCTTTAGATATACCTAATAATGTACACAAATGAAGACAGGAAATGTGAAAACATCAGTGCACTTTCGGGTCGAGTAGATTTTATCTTTAATCCTAGTTTAACAACGTTAATACGCATTGGAATAACGCTTACGCTTCAATGTGTAAGCGATCGGAGAGTGTTATGATAAGATGATGCACAATATCACGCGAAGGTTGAGGTATGCTAAGAGCCACTTCCCGTCGGTAATGGCTCTATAACTGGTCGGTTTTGTCGCCTTGGCGGTCTGTTGTCTTCGGGGGGAAGAGTGTGTCTTGGAGCTCTCGGGTGTCTCTAACGGTAGTATGTGTATAAACTCTCCGTCAAAAGTATCGCAACACTTTGAAATATTTGAATTTTACAAAAACGGCCTATTTTTTCATAATAAACTAAGGTTCTTAAGTCCATAATAAATATATTTAAACTGGACATAAACAAGTTTTATTAATATAAATTACAATATTTCTTCCAATAAACAAAACAGTTAGAAAACTTACTTTTTAAAATTTCCCTTTTTTACAATTTTAACTTTTAAATCACAATTTCCCCATCCTAACACTATTCTCACCACGTATGCCGATGACACATGCCTATTGTCACACATATTGTCCACACATGGAATCCTCATACAAGACTGAAAAGACAGGAAACTGCTCGTCGATTCCGACTATTACAACATTTACTAGACAAACGGTCAAAACTTCCAATCCATTACAAAAGACTGATCTACATGACTATTATTAGGCCTATGTGGACATACGGAGTTGAGCTTTGGGGCTCCACTAAACCATCTAATTCATCCAGAATCCAATCCTTACAGTCAAAAATCCTTCGTAAAATCCTTAATGATCCTTACTTTGTCACAAATCAAGCCATCCATCAGGACCTCAATGTTCCATATGTTGCCGATTTGGCCAGAACCAGATACCGTTCCTTCCATAATAAACTTCACAACCACCCAAATCTTCTTGTTTCTAAGAGTACGTGCCTCCCAAGATATGCCGCCCCAGAACATGAGAGATGGCTCTGTTTCTAACGTGCAGCACTGACTACACCGTTCTCCAGGCTTAGTCTCATCAGTGAATAAAACTTTTCCTCCGCAGTCTATGATTGGTGTTCCCTTGCAAATCTCATTCTCTTTACCCGGTGTAATATGGTGAGAAAAGGACATTTCACTGGGCTTCTTGAGCTGAGGTTTGACTCTCTCAGACTTCTAATGACCATTGACTCCGAGATTGATATCTCTCGAAGACCAGTGATCAAGTTTTTAGCGGAAGAAGCTGAAGAACTAAGCTTCCGAAGTGCAATTTGATTTCTTCAGAGAGAGCGATGGTTCTGACCGAATCATCCTGGCTTAAACGATTCATTCTGAATAAATTAACTGTAAGAACTAGACTAAAGAGAAAAGAGAGAGCAGACGTGATGCAAACGAAAGATAAACCTGGGCTGAAAGGAAATTTGAAGTGAATAAACCAAAATCCCATCGTTTGCTGGTAAACAGTGAATAACAATAATGTGTCTAATCCCTAATGTCACTCATTTAAAAAATAAAATTACTATAAATATAAACAAAGTATGGATTAAGGTCAGAACCAAGAAAATCTCGGTGATGGTAGGTGTTGCAAAGCTTTTGACGGGGAATGTATTTACCGTCCTAGTTTCGACGAACTTCATTTTTTGGTAGTCCAAATTCAAATATGATTCATGTGTTAATCTATTTCAATGTTTATACGGAAATGCCGCAAAAATGAGTCACTTTGCAACAGAATTTGGACTTTTTTGAGATTATCTTTTTTAACCTACCTACAGGAATCAGAAAAGTCTGAATTTTAAACCCCAGCGCTCTTGGAGTAAAAATGAAAGAAAAAAAAACACTAGTTTACACAGAGTATATGTTTATTTATTTAGTTCATAGCAAACGTGCATGGATACATTAGGGAGATCTTACGCAACTTAAAATTTATATTTAATAAATTATTGAAATCTCAAAATCAATAGTTTGCAACATGCATGAGAATAATTAAAAAAAAAAAATATGGGGAACAAAACTGATGATTTTTATTTCGAACTTAATATACATTTTATCTTAAATAAAAGTGGAAAACAAAAATATAAGAAATATATCAAAATAGAAATTTATTCCATATGAATCTAGACCTAAATAAAACCAAATGATTTGAATTTGTTTGTAATTTACTTTACCCTTCCATTCTATCCCAAACCCTTGAAGAAAAGTGCCAAAACTGAAGGATTAAAATAAATCCCACCAAAAAACATTCACCCTTCGTCGTAAACCCATGACCTCCCGCCCCACAGTATCGTTTAATAATACCCCACTTATTCCTGTCGAACAGATCCGTTACTGAGGACTACAACTGGACAAATGACTGACTTGGAATCCTTAGACAAGACTGAAAAGACAGGAAAACTGCTCGTCGATTCCGAATGCTACAGCACTAACTAGACAAACGGTCTAAACATCCAATCCATTACAAAAGATCTAAATGATTATAATGAGGCCCATCTGGACACGCGGAGTTGAGCTTTGGGGCTCCACTAAACCATCGAATTCCTCTCGTATACAATCCCTACAGTCCTACAAAATCCTTCGTAAAATCCTCAATGCTCCTTACTTTATCACAAATAAAATCATTCATCAGGACCTCAATGTACCATATGTTGCAAATTTGGCCAGACCCAGGTACCAATCCTTCCATGACAAACTTCCCAGCCACCCAAACCAAACTCGTTTCTAACCTGACTTCTCCTTAATTACCTGATAATCCTCTCAGGTGTCTAAAAAGAAGAAGACACAATTTAAAAAAAAAAAACTTCTATATACAACTTATCTTCTAGAGCAGTGGTTTCCTAGAGCAGTAGAAAATTGCGGAACTCCTAATTTATCATTTGATTCAAATGAAGTTATTCGTCATTTCAGCAAAAGCTTAGGAAGGCTAGGATACCTACACAACACTTGGGCTAAATTTGAAGGATATCTGAGGTGCTAAGGTTCTAAACCGTCTTTAATTGATGTGGAATTATTGCTATTTATAAATTATTTCGTGGAATCCCGGTTGAAAACCAATAGCCTAGGAGTCCTTCGACAACTTAATTTTATTTATGACATATTCTTTATACGGCTTATACAGCTGACATCCCAACCCACCCTAACACAGTCCTAACAACATAC
>NW_027113046.1:194961-212313 GCF_000696795.3 Halyomorpha halys | reverse complement strand
GGTTCCTTCCCAAGATTTTCAAGTGTATATGAAACATACTACACATTTACCTATTGTATTATTTGGACAGTTGTAAATTACATTAAATAAATAATTAAAAAAAAAAAATTCTGACATGAGCTTCTATGCTCACAAATGAATAATGGTGGGGCTTATCAGAACTAGAGGAAGGAGTGCAGAGGAAATCCGTTTCTTGGAATTGGAACAACCTAATAAATTACAAAAACGTGAGGAACACAATAAAGGTATGGAGTATGGGCGATTAATACCTTTGTTACGTAGTTGCAAATAAAACGGAAAGTCGTAACAACTATAAATGAGATACAATAGTTCTGTTTAGTCCCGGATTTGGATCTTGGTTGTATATTCCCTCTACATTTTCATTTCGTTTAAAAGATAAACATTTAAATTATTTGCTGATATATTTTTATTATTAAAAAAAAGGACATTTATAAAGCCGTCTGCAAATTTTTGTGGGTTTTTTATAAATCTGTAGAATGAAAACAGGTATTGTATTGTGGTAAAGGACAGTGAATTTGAATTCAGAGAGATCGAAAATGTTTGATGAACGATGGGATTGGATGATTGGTTAGAAGAGGAATGGCAGAAAATAAAACGGTAGAAAGGGTTAAGCTGCTTCAAATCTTCATAAAATTAGGAGGCAGTGGCGTCGTTGGTTAAATCGCTAATGGTTTCGAAACATTTTGTCAATTTTCTGAGGGGGTTGAAGATTGGTTAAGAATTCCCAATACAAAATGTAAATATTGTTTACAAGTACGAATTTGGCAGATGTAATTATTTTATTTTTATTTAAATTTAATTTTTTTTCTCCTCTATAAATTATTCTTTTATATTTTAATAAGTGTTTATAATAATATCGATTGAATAATCGTTATAGATATTATACCTGTAATTTCTTTATTTATATTTTGATAAAAAACAATTTTTATTTTGTTACAATTATCATTTTTTTTTTTTTATTATTGCTTTAGCCTGTGTATATGATGCGACTGAATACTTAAAACGTTTATACTTATTGCCTTGATTTTGGCACTATGTATCATTATTTTCCAATAGCAACTACTTTTAATAAAAAAAAAAAATTAAAACAGTTGGAATATAGTAGTAAGCCGGTGAACCAGACCAGTAAATAAAATTTATTTTACGATATCAGTTTTTTTCTTAAATAGCAAATATTTTTTATTCTGAGCGAATTGACCGCTAGAGGAACTTGTTGGTAGGTAAAATTCTATGTTGATAAGCCAACGACAGAAACATTAGAGATAAGGGGATTATTTCGTGGCCGTTGTTGGGCAAGGACGTGGTATCGGAAGCGAACAATGAGAAATGAACAGTCCTGAATAAACGGCCTTATTGCTGGCATTATAATATTATATATCATATCCTTAGATTACCTCGCTCTATTGTGAAGGTCACGTAAGGATCAGAAGAAATCCATTTTTTTATTTGTTTACTTTAATATAATGTCTTAAAACTTTCTTTTCTTGTTGAGGAGTCACGGATATTGTCATCGGTGGAAAACTTTTATAAGACAAAAATGACTCAGATTCCGATAAAAAGTTTACATTGGGTCAAAGGTCAAAATATTTTTTTCAGAAATAACATCAAGACTATAACTGCGAAATAAAAAATGTATGTTTTGAAATTTCTCTGAAATAACAATGAATTTCACTCAAGTAAGAAACTATTATCACAAGGAAGTGATACTAAATTCATCTCAGAGTAAAAGTTAAAAAATAAACTTGTATCTTATAAATAAAGTTACTATATTATTAGAAGCCTAAATCACAAGGCTTTATAGTGAAATTAATTAAAAACTGTAACAAATTTTACATTGTGCCGACGGTTAAAGTAAATTTTTCAGAACTAACTTAAAGACTATATATACGAAATAAAAATGTTAATTAAGAAATTTTACTCAATGTTTAAGTGGGAAACTTGAAATTCTCCAAGTAAAGTTAAAACATAAACATGTATGTTATAAATAAAGTTAGTACATTTATATCTATATATATGTACATATTTAAAGCTATAAAAACTGATAATAGAAAATGACAAAATTCTATAAATACCTGTAGTACAAGAGCCCAAGAGTAAAAAAAGGCACTCATTTCACCCCAATTTTTTATTACTTTAATGAAAGCTATTTATAATTAAGAGTAAAATTGATGAGTCTGCCAAGTATAGGTAGGGGGAATAAAAAATGGCAATACTTTAAAACGTTAAAAATAATTAAATTTTATAGCCAGTTTAATGGGCTATAAAGTAGTAGATGACCTTTACCTTCGTAGGAGTAGTAGTCATCATATTTGCAAAATAAATTGATTTATAGTTGTTCAGACAAATTTTTATTTGCCACTTTTTTATTCATATGAGAATATCATGAAAACTACTACCCCTACGAAGATAAGTGTCATAAACTACTTTACAGTAAGATAAATTTACTTTACTTTGAGTGCTGGCAGACATATGTGCGTCTTATGGATTTATAGATATATTTATTCAAAATCAACATTTTATATGAACAACTGTAAATCAATTTATTTTGTCAAATAACATAAAAACTAGTATTCTTACGAAGGTAAAGGTCATAAACTACTTTATAGTACATTAAACTAGCTTTAATTTGAGTGCTGATTGACATCTATACGTCACATAGTTCCTGAGATATAGATTTCTTAAAATTAAATCACTTACTACTAAACTTTGAGTAAATTTTTTTTGAAATATTGCTTTCTAAAAAGCTATATCTCGAGAACTATTGGACGTAAACAACTCTATTAGGGAAAATGTTTCAGCAAATTTACGCTTCTTTAAATAATGATCATTTAAATTTTCTAATGTCGGTAGTAGTGTTTAAGATATAGAGCGCTGGATGAAAAATTAAGGTTTTTAACGGTTTCCAAAAAGCCGCCATTTTTTGATCCTCCTACCTATACTTGGCAGACTCATTAGTTTTGACTAGAAATTATACCTTGTTTTCATAAAAGCAATTAAAAATTGGGATGAAATAACTCCTTTTTTTTCTTCACGGGTCTTGTACTAATAGCAGAGACAGCACATCTTAAGTCAACAATCTGAAAAATACTTGCAAAATAAAGAAGATAACAATAAAATTCTTTATTTATTCAGAGACAAACCTCTTCAAAATAAAATAACATAACATGAAAATTGGGACAGTAATGAAAGATCTATCCAAAGCTGTGAATATAAATATAATCATCTAAAATGGGTCTGAAAATGAACAGAGTATTTTAATTTAAGGAATGCGAAAATGAATGATGGATAGCCGGTATAGCTCACTTATTAGAAGGGTGCCAAGAAATACGACATAAAAAGAATAAGGCCTCTTCCACGTGCTAAGAATTTTACTGATCTTTTTGATCCGGAAGAATATGTATATATATGTAAGCTAAATTTCCTTTATTTAGAGTGCTGGTAGACATATGTGCGTCTTATGAATCTAGAGATATATTTTTTCAAAAATCCAACATTTTATAGGAACAACTAGAAATCAACATTTTGTAAATTTATTTTGTCGAATATCATAAAAACTACTACACCTACAAAGATAAACGTTTTGAACTATTTTATAGTAGTATTTTATACTAGCTTTAATTTCAGTCCTGACTGACATCCATACGTCTTATGGTTTCTGAAATAAAGGTCTTTATAAATCAAACTTATTGTCCGAACAACTATACATCAATTTATTTTAGCAAATATCATGTAAACTACTATTCCTACGAAGGTAAAGGTCATAAACTCCTTTATAGTACAATTATTTAGCTTTAATTTGAGTACTAATAGCCTACTTTAAAAGGCTATTCTCGAGACTATTGGACGTAAATAGTTCTATTATGACTCATATTTCAGAAAATTTACTCTTTTTTAGATAATGTTCTTTTAGATTTTCTAGTATTGTTGGTAGTTTTTAAGATATAGAGCTCCGTATGAAACATTAATTTTTTCTTTCAGGTTTTGAAACCAGAACTTGAAACCTAGGTTTTACTAACCTGATAATTAAGAATATTTCACAGAAATTCTAGTAAAAACATTTATTAATTAATCAATTTAGACCACTCGTTATATACATGGTGATTTGGAGAATGTCGTTATATATTAAGATGATTGTCGTTTTCAAATTGAATTTCCAAGTTTTTAATATAAATTTTCTACGATTGTTGTAAGTTCTGACTGATGGGAAAAAATACATGCCTCCATTTTCTTTTGTTTTTATTTGTTTATTGAGATTTATAACTATAACATAAAAACGCAAGTTAATGTGATATTTAAAAACTTACTTAAATCTCAATTCGGAATACAAACTATAGGTATTCAGAAGATTTAATGACAGGTTCACTCAATTATATACGATAAAGATTAGAAATATTCAAATATTCAGTTATTATATAAACTTAAATTTAAAATTAATTGTCAATTTTCCTTACTTCGTTCGATGTAAATGGATGGTTATAAGAATCTTTATGTGTTTATGAATCGAAATCTATCACAGATGACTTTGTCATTTGTTTGTTCAAAAACATTATCTTCAACGAGCTGTTTTCAAATCTTCAAAAATGAAGAAATGTTTTTATAATTTTAAAGATAATTGACGGTACATGAGTTAATTTGGAGGACGTATGAGTAAGTATCACAACAAACGTAGAAGTAGGTAATTGTATAGGTTACAAATCTATTCTTACTAGAGTGGGAAGGTTGAGTTTTCATTACGTGGGACTGCCACGAAATAAAAGTCTACCCGCCCAGCCGGACTTGAATTGGCGCCGCTGTATATTCGAGGTTACTAAGGCAACGTCACACGCTCTTCTATATTGGCTTTCGATCACACAGCTACCCATCTTACATGAGTTACCCGATTTACATCGGCATCGGGAGCCGAAACGTTACAAAAGAAAAAAATATATAAAAAAAGAAATCATATTATTTTTAATTTTAAGGCTTTGGAATAGTGATTACAAAATAGTATGGATGAATCCTTTATTTTCACACTATGATGATGAAACCTTTAATGAGGCGCAATTTTTAAACGAAATATATATCATTGTGGGAGACCTATGCCTTAGGTGCCAATAGTCAAAAAAGAATTACTTAACCATTTTCTAAAAAAAAACCCAAAAAGACCAAGAATTATGCCCGGATGTGTTTTTGTTTTTATTCTGTTTTTTTAATTCTACAACATATCTTAGAACGTATAACCTCAATATTTGAGATGATTAAAATTATTTTCCTTAGTCGATTACTATAATTAATTATTGAAAACAATTAACCAAAGTAACAAGTATTATTCGGAGGAAGTTTATACATTTTATGAGCTATAGTCTCTGTAACGAAATTAAACTATAAAGGTTATCGTTATATACTCCTTCATTGGAGCAGTGATACTATATCGTTACTTAAATAGTCGACGAGATTAGAAATATCACTAAGGACAATAGCTTTACTGTAACGTTATTCAGCTATCATTAACCCATAATTAAAGGATTCCACCTCTTCATAGAAAAATTAACTGACCGTGTAATGAACTTTTAGTATATACTTATTTCTAATTATACAGTTTATATTTTAAAATTCATCATTGTCACGTCGGTAATAATGAGTCATAAAACCATCTATTCTATTCTTTGACTTTAATAAGAAATTATAGAATTCTTCTAGAACGCTTGAGTTCTGAGGTGCTTATTTAATATGCATGTATTTTTATTTTTTATGAGTATGCTTTAAGATCTTCACAAAAGTTTCAGTTCGATAATTATTAGTTAGATACTTGCTCGTTTGCTGCTTGGACTTCAGATGAAACATTCAAATGAATCAACTTGTCCTTTTTTTCTAATACATTAGGTACAACACGAAAATTGGTAAAAAAAAATCTTAATTAAGGGCAATTTATGTAAAAAAAAAATATATATAGATTTAATTTAATTTAACCATCCTTCAACTATAGATTCGTTTTGATCAAACTTTATTAACTGTAAGTAGAGAGTTAAAAAGAACAAAAACATTTTCAGATAAAAAAAAAAATAAAAAATATAATCCAAAATACCATCTGTTGTATTACTGAATTTTTCTTTATTAAAAAAAAAAATTAAATCTGCACTGCTGCAACCCATGAAGGGTCGGGGGTGCACTGTTTTGTAAAAAGTACTGTTAGGCCAACGGATGTGCAAGGAGTTGATTTAGTCAGAATCACGCTCGATCATGGTATTCTTACCCAATTAATGGTACACATTTTATGGCTCTCCAACCAACAGGGCTAATTCACGGCTACAGTGAAAAAGAAAAAAATTATCTACCACAGCTACTAGAGTTAGTAGCCCAGTGCCTTACCATTGAGCTACCTCCTATCACTAAATTGTATTTATTTATAATTTTTTATTAAAACGTAAGTCGTGTTATTTGTATTCTGAAAATTATTTCTCTAAAAATTTCGCGAAAATTTTTTTTTTAATCTATATCAATGTGTAACATTCATATTTGAGAAATTTTCTATCAAATGTCAACATATATAAGAAAAATTATTTAAAAATCATTATGGTGGCATCACATGTAGATAATTGAAATTTTAATTGTAAATGCTGATTTTTAATATTTAATTGTCATGAGAAAATTCGAATTTTGAATTAAACTGAATGTGTTTTTGGTTTAAAATTTTAATTTGTAAAAAAATATTTTAATTAACGTGGATATTTTAACTTTTGATAGAAAAAAAAACTCCTCATTTTTAATAGTTAATCAAATATTAATGAAAAAATATTTTCTACGGTTGTAAAAGTTTTATAGCGAAAATTGTCTTAAAACGTAGATTTATTCCTACATATACTGAAAGAAATCAGAAGAAAATTCCTATGATCATTTTCATGAAACAAAATTGTCGATGAGAAAACATATGTTCCCGATGACTTTATGGGGAAAAAGCTACTTTTCTATCAATTATATCATTTCGAGGACAAATCCGAATATTAGTTTACTTCTTGTATTATTTATTACAGTGGAAGTTTCGAGCTGAAAACAGCTCATCTTTAGTTTTTTCATTACCCTACATTAGGTATTTATCATATATACAACCTAACCCGTCAGAAAAATATATCTTTATGTGATATACAATAAAGACTTTTTTTTCTACAGGAAGAAACGACGAGATATAAAAATAATGCAAAGTTAGTTGATGGAAAGGTTTAGTACAAGAGCCGGGAAGAAAAAAAGAAAAATATTTCACCCCAATTTTTGATTACTTTAATGAAAACTAAGAATAATTACTAGTCAAAACTGATGAGTCTGCCAAGTATAGGTAGGGGGATAAAAAATGGCGGCTGTTTCAAAATGTTAAAAAAAAAATTATTTTTTCATTCGTAGGTCCATATCTTAAAAACTACCAAACACTAGAAAATCTTAAAGAACATTATTTAAAGGAGAGTAAATTTTCTGAAATACTAGCCCTAATAGAGCTATTTACGTTCAATAGTTCTCGAGATATAGCTTTTTAAAAAGCAACATTTCTTAAAAATCTACTGAAAGATTAGAATTTAGTTAATTTATTTTGAGAAATTTTTATCTCAGGAACTATGTGACGTATAGATGTCTATTAGCACTCAAATTAAAGCTAGTTTTACGTACTATAAAGTATTTTATGACCTTTACCATCGTAGGAATATTATTTTTTATGATATTTCCTAACATAAATTGATTTATCCAAACAACTGGACAATAAGTTTGAGGTTTGAAAAACTTTATTTCAGAACCCGTAGGACATACAGAAGCCTGTCAGCGCTCAAATTAAAGCTAGTTAAATTTACTATAAAATAGTTTGTAACGTTTATCTTTGTAGGAGTAGCAGTTAATTACTAGTTGTTCGTATAAAATGTTTTATTTTTGAAAAAATATATCTCTAGATCCATAAGATGCATATATGTCTGCCAGCACTCGGAATAAAGGAAATTTAACTTAATATAAAGTAGTTTATTACACTTATCTACGTAGGGGTAGTAGTTTTTATGATATTCGCATATGAATATAAATTTGCCAAATGAAAATTTGTCTGAACAACTATATATCAATTTATTTTAGCAAATATTACGAAAACTACTACTCCAACGACGATAAACGCCATAAACCACTTCATATCCCATTAAACTAGCTTTAATTTGAGTGCTAACAGACGTGTTCACGTCAAATGGTTTTTGGGATATAAATTTTTCAATATAAGTTGTACTACCTACTGATCATTCAGTACGTTCTGTACAACATTTTTATGAAATATCGCTTTTTAAAAAGCTATATATCGAGAATTATTGAACGTAAATAGCTCTATTAGGGCTTAAAGTTTAGAAAATTTATTCTACTTTAAATGATATTCTCTTAGATTTTCTAGTGTTGTTGGTAATTTTAAAGATATAGAGCTCCGAATGAAAAATTAATTACTCTTAGCGTTTCTAAAAAGTAGCCATTTTTTATTCCTCCGACCTATACTTGGCCACTCATTTGCAGACTCATCAATTTTGACTATTAATTATACATAATTTTCATTAAAGTAATAAAAAATTGGGGTGAAATAACTGACTTTCTTCTCCTCTTGGGCTCTTATACTAGTTGGAGACGAATTAGTTTTAGCTCGAAAAGTCCACTGTGATCAAGAAACAAGAATTGAAGTTTATTTTTATAAATTAATGATGGTATAACATTGTAACGATTTGAAAAATAGTTAATAGATATTTATTTTTAAAAAATTATTTTCATTCTAAATGATTATATTGTTAATTAATTATGTATCGTAATTACTAGTTTTTGGGTAAAATAAAACTTTAAGAAATACTAAAATATTAAATTTTTTGATAAAAAAAATAAGGACAGTTTTTTGAAAAAGATTTTTTATGCTTTTGTTTTAATTTTATAATAGCAAGGTTGAAATATGAAATATATTCACTTTCGAATAATTTATGACTGTAAAGTCATGTGAACGGTCACGGTTACTGAGTATTAATACTAGTAATATTACGATTAATATATAGAATTAATATTATAATTAAAATTTCATATAAACCTTTCCAACCATCCTAATCCTTTGGTTCAAACCTTATCTAGTTCCACCTATCACTACAGTCCACCTAGAAGGTTGAAACGGTAGTGGCCAAGAAACTTATTGTAAAATAAAAATAGACAATTGTAGTTCTGGCAATGGTCAGATTCTCCACTCAAGTTGAGTGTTTGCGGCTTTAGCGCACTTGCTCAGCCTCCACTGGCTCATTACCAGTGATGCGGCGAGAGGGATGCGCTGGGATCTTTTGAGCTCTACTCTATCCCCCACACGAGAGATTTATTTATTTTGATGTGTTTTTTTTTCATTTATTTTTATTCTTATTTATTTATTTTTATTCTTCACTATAACCTATTGCCCACAATTGTGTGCCAGATTGTAAAATCTATCAATAAATAAATTACTATGAAAATATTATAATTAATCAGTAGCTTCCTAGAGAAGAGAAACATAGAAAATATATTTATTATTGAAATTAAAAACAAATTGATATAAATATAAATTTAAAAATATGCCCTTGCTGATTGTAATCAGTTAAATTGTCTTCTTTTTTATTTTTATTTGCTTTTAAATTTTCCTGTTTAATCAAAGTATAAAAAATTAAATAAATAAAGAACTATAACAGACCTGATTTACACATCCACCATGATCACACTTAATCCACGGGTTCACTCACCCCACTTCACCCTAATAATAAATTTAACACAGAAATAAATCATATATTTTGTTTATAGTATATTATCAATAAACCTGTTTCTGTCTCACGAATTTGGCTTAATCCGGTACTATGCCTATGGCTACTGTCTGCCTAACTGGTCTCGCAATATGATTAATTCTGGAATAGAACTAGTTTAGAAACATTTCTTTTAATCTCGTATCGCTTATACCCCAGGGGTAAATCTACTTAGTTTAATTTTTATAGTAGTAATACAGTCTGAAATTTGCATTTAATTAATAATATTAAAATTAAACCGGAAAACAGCCGCATGATTAACTTACCAATTAAATATTATATAAAAAAATTGAAGTGAAAACAATAATTATCGTATCATATTAATTGATACAATTATTATTTAAGTATAGTAAATATAGTTTATAATTTTCAAATAAAAGTATATAGAAGAATATATAACAATTAAATTTAAAAAGAATAGTTCTCAGATATTTAATTAATTCAAAGAGAAAAGGAGAAATATATTCTGTTTAAAAATTTTCCATTTATAACAAATAAAATCTGGAAAAGCTCTTGTATGCATGTTGATGCTTGAAGATTTAATTGCAGTCTAAAATTTTATATATATTAATCTCATTTTTTTTTTTGGGTGTGCTACGTATATTTTAAAACATTTAAAACTTTTTTTTTATATACATATATTAGACACTTTCCATTAGTTATGAACTCAGAACGGAATTCATTGACAGCTCCCTGGAAAAACATTTCACTTAACCAGAATGAATTTCAAAGTAATTTCACTTATCCTGTTCTAAAATAAATACTACACTTAAGTAAGCAAAATTTACTAGTTGTTGTACTCTTGCTATTTGTAAGTATGTTGAACCCTTAAGTGCATTTTAAAATGATTATTTTGAAAATTAGAACCTACGAATAAACAGAAACTTCATAATGACATATTTTTTTTTCCATTTAGGTGTAAAAGCCCATATTCGTGGATAGAAAACTAATATTACTATGTTTTCATGTTTCCATGGTTGTTATGGCAATAGTCAAAAAGTTATGATAATAGTCATAACAATTATGAAAACATTTATTTTCTTTTATAGTCAATTATCATATTATTTTATATTTACTTATTATTCCTTACTGCTCAAAATGAGAGATGGTTAATAATTTCAAGTACACAAAATTAAAGAAACCTTTTTTTGAAAATTCGAAAAGTAGCCATAGACTACTTGAGGATAGTATCAGCTGATATTAAAATCCATTTAATTATTTATTATTTATTGATTTGAGTAGTTTAATAGAGCCGTTTTTGAGAAAATAGTAAAAATTATGATATAAAGTACCATTTCCAGTTACGTATAAGGCGTATACCAACCCTTAATTTGTAATTTAAATTTTTTCCAACTTTTCATTTCTGAATTAGGTTCACGTACCTATACAAAAACAAACAATTTAGCAAGGTTTTTTTTTTTTTTTTAAAACACGTGTATTTCCATTAAAAACTCAGATTCGAAATATTTCAAGGTCGTTCGAAACTTTCTCTTTATATACTACATTGGAGGTTAATGACATTAAAGATTTGACCATATTCTTCGATTCCTTTCCTTATCTTTTAATCCTCTTTGCTTTTTTTGTTATCAGTTATATTGAATAATATATTTCAGAATCGCTTAAAACATAACTGGAGACTTCGCTAAGACGTTTTCTAACAATAACTAAATTTTGGTGGGTAATAATAAAATCGGTATTTATATCTGTGAATATAGTCGATTTTTCTGGTTTATTTCCATGAACTAAACCGTATATAAAAATGTCCTGCCTACTTTGATTGGTATCCTCTGTAAGTCCAAAACCCAAATAAGTGAAGGAATAGCTGTACTATGTATTAATGTTAAATAAATAGTTATGTAGGTATTTAATATGTTGTTATGCAAGATATAAAAAAAAACTCGGAGAAACAACTATAAAGTATTCTAAAGAATGAATACCAATTGGGAAATATGTTTCAAATTTTTTCAACTCTAAACTTTGAATTTAAATTTTTTTAAGATATGAGCATAAAGCTGTTTTTCTTTTTTTCTGAAGTATGATTAAAATATATATATGAAAAATAAATTTCCATACAGGAATATTGGTGGATAATTAAATACTAAAGGTATTTAATACGTTCGGAGGAATTGTAATTGAAAATGTGATTCAGAACTTAATCCTTAATGATAATGCTTATGATAAATTACGTAATCAATTCTATGATAGCAGAACGGAATTATGAAGGATCCCAACTTGGTAGTACATTGGCCATTTTCTCTTATGATTAATACAAAAATATAAAGATACTCCGAAATTTTAAAGAAGTTTCTACGTTACATAAGTTAGTAAAGCAACAAAACTGACTTTTGTATCATAGAATAAAAAAAAAAAAAGTTCTA
Organism: Halyomorpha halys; assembly: GCF_000696795.3. NCBI lineage: Eukaryota > Metazoa > Arthropoda > Insecta > Hemiptera > Pentatomidae > Halyomorpha > Halyomorpha halys. Next base: position 200,129 of record NW_027113046.1, on the reverse strand, counting down.
GATGAGTGTGATATAATAACATTTGTTTAGTATTTCTTATTTCTTATTCTTATTTGAAGGATATAAATCTCTATAAACATATCTTCATTTGTATTTAAAAATTGGGATAATTATAATTATAGTTTCATGTAAAGAAATGAAAATTAAAAAGATAAATAACAATTTATAAATTAATATATGCAATTAAAACATTGGTTTTGTATTTAAGTAGTTTTCTAATTTTTTGGGGTTATTACAGATGCCTGACTTCTCTTCGTATAAACTCGAGTGTATATAATAGTTGATTTTTTTTTTTTTAATTTCGGATTTTTATTCTGCGAATATTGTATAGTAATTTATCTCCGAAATAGGCAAGAGTGGACTTAATACGGTGTGTATCTCTTTGCGCAAGTGAGATCTGTTATTTATATATTATCTAATAAAAATGGATTTGTCACTTTATTTAATATTATATGGCTCAATACATGTAAGAAACATCTTGAAAATTATTAAACGAAAATAATTTATTTCAATGCAAAATTTAAATAAAAATATTATCGTAAACTGTTGATAAAACGCCATTTCGTGTTTTCTTTATTTCTGAAGAACTTCTCTATCTTATATGATTAGGTGTTCATGGTATTCAGTTCGGAGTATTATAGAAAAAAAAATCCATTTATGGCAGAATTATTTTCCTGAACTTTCTGCTTATATCTTTTCTTACAATCAGATTCAATACGAATATATTTTTTTATTGAAAAAAACATTATTGTCAATAATATTTGGTGAAAATTGTATGCTATAATAAAACTTTATATCTAAAAAAATTAATTTTATAATCAATTTTAATTTCCATTTAATTTTTTTTTCAAAATTTTCCCGCGAAAATCGTTTTGAAATATCGGATATTTCCTTTCTAAAATAATTAAGTGTATTATATGTAAAGTCAGGGATCATTTTAAAGAGGAATATAAAAAATTAAACAATAATGTATGATAAAAAATATTGAAATTTTAATTTTAACATTTGGAAAAAAAATATTTTAATTTTGTTTATTGAACATAGAATTCATAGTTAAATTTGAAAAAAAATTTGGTATATGTAAAAACTATAAATATATATAAATTGATACGAATTAATTGAAGTTGTCATATTAAAGAAGTATATACAAGTTGTAGGAACTTTTTTTATTTTTAACGTATACCATTTTGAAGTACGAAACTATTGACATCAACAGTTAAAGATAGATAGTGTATATACATATTTGTTTATGTATATGTATATTTATGTTGTATAGTGATGAATCCAGGAGCGTACTCACCACTGGTGCGAAGAGCTGTGATGGATGAAGACTGACTGAGGATCCAAGCTACCCCCACTAGACCTTCAAGCTTTAATATACTCCATAGCCAGTGACCAACTTCCTATGGCCACGCTCAATCAAAAAATATATCATTACGGTTACTCGGAAAATTTCAAGAATTTGTGCAAATTCAAAAAGGCTGAGAAACTTTCTCATTTTTATCAATATTTTATCTTATCCAGAAATAAAAGGCTTAATTAGAAAAATTCTGAAGATCGCTGAAAAAAATGTATGCACTACGAAAAATATTTATTTGTTATACTCAAATCGGCAAAGAATAAAAATCTTGTGTTTATCAAATCTAATTTTATAGTGTCACTATTCATCGAATGTACTCTCTTTTTTTTTTTATCTCCTACCTGTTTTTTTCTGAAATACGGGATGGTTATCTCATGGCTAACCAATCTATTCTAATCAGAGTGGGAGGGTCGAGTTTTCATTCTGTGGGATCACCACGAAATAAAAGTCAACGCGACCAGGCAGGAATCGATCCAGCGCCGCTACTTACAAGAGGTTGTTAAGGTGTCACCTCTTCTCTCTTATGTACAACGGCCTAATCTTGGGTGTACTATCTGTATTTGTTAACGCCGACATCAAAGTTATTTGAGTAAATATAAGGAGCAAGGAGGGATTTTGGTACCCAAAATCTGAAGGCGGGATTGATCGTGAAAATGACAAGTCTAAATGGATACAAGACATGCTTACAAGTAGCACCAATAATAATATTTAATGAAATAAATCTTACATCTTAAAATATTCCTTTTTTATTTTCTCATTGACGGTTATATTGATACTGATAAGTACCCTAATCGATTTCGATAAAAATTTTGTGGTGTTCCTATATTCAAAAAATCTATACATATCTACCTGTTTTGTCCGATAGACTAGGAGCTGAAAAAGAAAGTATAACATTCTGAAACTGCTATATTTTATCGAGAAAAAAGCGGAAAATGATATCGGCATATTCTTCTACCAAAATTCACATTTGTTTTCTTTCAAAAATAAAAACTAGTAGCTCTTGTATCAAATTAGTTCAAACAAAGTATAAATTATACGTAAAATATCCTTTTATATGTTTAAGACTAAAAATTTTAGCAGAACATGAAGTTATTTATGTATTTTAATAAACATAACAACGCTTTAATTGATGAAAATTTTGCTCATTTTGGACTATTAGTTCTATTTATTTTATAAATGATATATACTTAGTTAAATTTTATGTCTTATTTCAACTTTCATTATAAAATCCTACTCATGCTGGTCCGAATTTTTTGAAATTCAATCGAATCTCATGAAAGTTTAAGTGTGATAGGACACGAGAGTTATTATTTCGACCACATTCTGCAGAAAATAACTAAATTGAATAAATAAGTTATTAAATTAAGAAAAATGAATTTAAAGCAACAAAAATTTTGAATATAACTTTGAATCAATTTTTATTCCATAAAAATGAAAAGTAAAATATTTAATCTGTAATCCGATCGACATGTTTTCCTGACCTATGGAAATTATCCATAATCAAAATAATCTCTAAACCTCAAAAGCCGCCAGAATATCCATCTTCCTACCGTCCTATCTCTCTTTTACCTAAAATGGGCAAAATTCTTGGTAAACTCATCTTTAAACGACTGTACCCCATCTCTAGATTCGAGGTATACCAGCACCCCCCCCCCCCCTAGATTCGAAACAAATAATCCCTGATCACCAGTTTGGATTCCGAACGCCCTACTCACCAGTAATGTCATAGTGTGGTTGATGTTGTCTCGTCTGTATTGGACCGCAGAATGTACTGCTCGGGAAGCAGAATGTGCTTCTTCTTAGGAGCACCCAGGACTGCTGTACAAGATCCGTAAATTCCTACCCCCTACATACTTTCTCAATATATGTTCTTATCTCTCCGATTGACTATTTCAGGTAAATCTTAATAGTGCTTATTTATCTTTCTTTTCTCAATCTGCTGGTATACCTCAGGTCGAATCCTTTCGTCAGTTTTCACAGCTGACATCCCAACTCATCCTAACTCTATCCTCACCACGTATCTCTATGACAAATGTCTTGTCAGTGAATAATGACCCTTCCATTGTACCCCAAACCCACCAATTCCACATCAACATTATCAATAGTACTAAAACCTGGGAATAAAAGTACATTCCGATAAATCCCACCAAATCCTATTTACCCTTCGTCGTAAACCCATGATTTCTTGCCCTTTAATAATAACCTACTCATTTCTGTCGTATAGATCCGTTACTTAGGAATACAAACGACTGACATGGAATCCTCATACAAGACTAAAAAGACAGGAAACTACTCGTCAATTCCGACTATTACAATATTTACTATACAAACGGTCTAAACTTCCAATCCATTACAAAGTACTGATTGATCTATACGTCTATAATAAGGCCTATCTGGACGTACGGAGCTTTGGGGCTCCAGCAAATCATCCAATCCTTTCAACACAAAATCCTTAATGCTCCTTACTTTGTCACAAAACAAATCATCCACCAGAACATCTATGTTCCATATGTTGCCGATTTGGTCAGAAATAGATATAAATCCTTTCAAGATAAACTGCCCAAGATGTTCCTGAGATCTCCTGTAGTAACGTTATTGGAGTTCTATCAATTGGTAGATTCTTCTCATGTGTGTATAATGTCATTTTATATCTAATAACAAATTTACTAGTTGTTTATAATTTTAAATAACAATAAATATATTAATAAAATATAAAAAAATATCTAATCTAGATCAGCACACATGTTTAAATGATACCGAAAGGTGATATATAAAAAGAAAAGAGAGAATAAATAAATATGGAATTACAAGATGCAGTCAAATATTAATTGTTTTCCCTTTTATTGATCATCGAGCTTCAATTAACAGCACTTTGAAGCATGCATATTTTTTCAAAAATTTTCAAATACTTAGATATTACACAATTTATAGGTTGGTTCAATGTTTAGGGTTGAGTAGTACAAGATTACGCGTGATAGATTGGGGATATATAATGGGTTTGATATTTTCTGCAGTTCAGCAACATGAAGTTATACTTCTATTTCTTATTCTTCTTTTTCTTCCTCCTTAGTGCATTTCAGCGTGGAGGTGCCTTTGTCCAGGAAAATCAAGTCTCTGATCCCGAGCCAGCACCCTCATGGCATCCCAGCTTTTCCCTCTTCTCTCTCCCACTCTGGAGATGTAGTCCTTCTATTGTATTCTGTGTCTCCCTCTTGGACGTTTTCCTGTTAGTCTGGCCTCAAAATACTTCTATTTCAAGGAACAGAATGTAGCATTAGTTCACATTTTAGCATCGACGGGGCTGGGAGAGAAGCGTTGGGATCCCAGAGTCCCGCCTTTGCAGCCACATGTGGGTGACAGGACTAGGTTTAGGGTTCACTTATTTAATGATACGTTCCACAATATACTTATTAAATAAGTATACGGTGAGAGTTGATATGTGAAATTATAAAAAGAAACGGCAAATTGACAATCCGTAGACATCTTTGGAGATTAAAAATTAAGTAAAAAAAGTTATTAAAATTTGTTTTCAGATTAGTTTGAAAAATACAATATAAAAAATAAATTTTGCCAAAAATAAGAGAAAAAATCAACGTATTAGTTTTTATACATATTTTTAAAGTAATGTATACTTTTAATATATGAATTTCAAGGGTAATGATTAATATATAGTAGATAAAAAGCCGAAGAAAAAATGCCAATTAATACTTCCATAGAGTTTTATTTATAATACCAAAGAAGTTTAATAATATAACTGGAGTGAAGCAGAAGGCAAAAAAACGTTTGAAAATGGCCATAGTTAAGAAGG
>NW_027113046.1:182941-194911 GCF_000696795.3 Halyomorpha halys | reverse complement strand
AAAAACATATTCTTATATAGTTTGTTTTTATTTTACAATGTAGGTTTGATGATATTCTAAGAATATTTTTTAAAGATACAGCAATATTAAATTTGTTCATAATAAGTATTCTATATAGGTATGAAAGAATAAGTTAGTAATTGTTTAGTTATTTTTCAATAATTTAACTCCTTCATCTACTTATATTTATTTGAGATGTGCATTTATTATTTTACTTCTTTTATCATTATCCATTTTAATTTATATTTAACTATTTTATTTAAATTTTATTATTATTATTTATTTGCCTTTTTTAAAATTTAATATGTATGTGTGGTATGATTGATTCAGTATAGCCTTAGTACTCTTAGCCCTTAAATATAGCATATTGTATGATTTCAATAAAAATTAAAAAAAAAAATCATATTTTACAAATTTGAAGGTTAATGTTGTGTAGGAAAAAGCCCATTTATCACCGGATATTCCAATTATTTAATAAATAATTATTTTTTTGCCCATAATAATTTTCAATTGTTTGCAATTCATTAGTATGAACAAGGATAAAATTAAACTTTAAAATTCTTAAAAATTATAATTATCTATTATTTTTTTCCCCAGGAAAACTTTCTTAATTGCTCATAATACAGACCACGGGTCTAATTTCACGTTCTAATGTCACGTGTTTTTTGACGTTAAGGTGTTAAATAATTCATGAATAATCCGTATTAATTGGATTATTTTTTTAGAAAAAATTAGCAAAAAATGTGAATCAATTAATTACATTTTCCGGGATTACATAGACGTAAATTCAAATGGTTTTTACCTATTTTTCATCTCATTATTAAATTATACATTGTATTACTCCATTAAATAATTGCATAAAAAAAAAAAAATTAAAATAATAAAAAAAACGAGATACATTGTAATTAATCATCAGAGCGGCGCGTCGGCCTTGCGGGCTGAAGCGTAGGTCCCAGAGCTCACGGTTCGGAACGTTGTGGGTTCCATTCCCACCTGGAGCAGTTAATATTTATTTTTCGGCGGTCCCGAAAAATGAATCTTGACGAGTGTCAAGTGTGGGAGTCCACCTTGGTTAGTACGTGGCTGCAGCTCTGGTAGCAGCCAGGGGTTGGCAAAAAGGACCACTTGGCCCACTTGCCGAACTCGTTTCCCTTATCAAATAGCAGTACTAGTACCAATAAGTAATTATAATTATAAATAAGTATTTGTAGATTTTAGGTTATAGTCATATCCAGTCTATTTCCACACCACGGTAAAGGACCAATACCACTTGTCGTAAAATAGTTGTGTATTAATATTCTCTTTACAGTTAACCCTACCTCGAGACCAGTTTAGTTCAAGACTAAAGTAAAGGAGGGAATGGACTACCATAGATCTTACATATTTCATTGATTATTCTAAAAATGAAAATTGTTTGTTATATTTTCTTTTTCCAAAAATCAGGCCATTGACGTTTATTAGTATCACTAAACTAAAGTTTGAAAAGTTTCATTTTTATATAACTAATTTATCCTCTGCTTATTTAGAATTCTTACACTGAGATCTTTTCCTTTATTCTCCTTTTTTAAATTACATAGTTTCAACTGTCGTTTCGGGGTATGCTCACATCCTTAGGATGTTCTGTTTGTTTGTTTTTTATATATATTGCTGTAGCATTCTTAATATCCACTCCTATTACCCAAATATATTATAGAAAAAACATATATATTTTGTTTCCATAATTTAAAATTCTCTACCTTAAGATCCGCTACCTTGGACTACATCTAGACAAACGACTTGCCTGGAATCCTCACACAAGACTGAAAAGTCAGGAAACTGTACGTCGATTTCTACTATTACAATTTCTTTGTACATTTACATGTCTTACTTTACATTTACTTGACAAACGGTCTAAACTTCCAATTTATTACAAAAGACTAATCTACATGATTGTAATAAGGCCAATCTGGACATATGAAGTTGAGCTTTGTGGCTCCACTAAACCTTCGAATTCCTCTCGTATCCAATCCTTACAATAACAAATCTTTCGTAAAATAATCCTTAATGCTTCATACTTTGTCACAGGTAATTATAAAATCATATATAAAGACCTTAATGTTCCATATGTAACCGATCAAGTCCGAACCAGGTATCATTTCTTCCATTACAAACTCCCTAACTATCCAAACCCACTAGTTTCAAACCTTTCTCTTCCATTCCTGACAATCCTCCGAAGCGCCGAAAAAGAAGATGGCCATGAGACCTGCTAATGTAAAAACTTAATTAGAGTGCTACCTTAAATTTTCTTTGAAAAAGATCCTTATTGTGTAAAACTTTTTCTAGAGCTAGGATGTTCGCATAGCCCCTGTCCTCCCCTCCCCCCCCCACACACATACTAAACATTTTTCGGGATTTCGTTATTTGAACTCAAGGAACATTAAAATGCGTACTTTCGTTGAAAACTTGGATTTGAAATTTCGTCCGCAATATTGTCCCATACTATATGTTTCATATTAAGGTAAATGAAGAATAAAAGAAAATTATTCGTTGAAATATTTTGTCTAGGGAGATGATCCATGACACATACTTTACAAGATATTGAAATATTATCAAGGATACTATAGCGTTATCGTAGAAGCGAGGCTCAGTGAAGATACGTTGTTATCTTGAGCAATGTAACGACCGAGAGAAAGTACTAGGATAATTTCTTATAGTCAGGTCATTTATTGTATTTATTTTAATTTATAATTTTTTCATATTCTCACTTTGGAATATTAAACAATACTGAAAGATACCCGAGGGTGTTAAGGCATAAAATTTGCAATCTCGAGTCTGCAGCGGCACCAAATAGGCAAAAATTCAAATTCTAAGTATTTTATATCGGCTTATTTACAACTGAATGTTTTAAACTAACCCTTAGAATGTTAATTACTAACACTATGAACTTTTTAAGTTACGTTTGTGAGTTGATAATTTGACCAAACTTAAGAAATTCATTCCTTCAGAAAAAATCGCTTCATCAGTTACATGTTGATTCTCTTACCGTGTTCGTCTGTGCTCTTTTTGTATTCTCCTGTTGCTTTGAGTTTATAGTTTTGTTTTCAATATTGTTTGGTTGCGTCTAGGTCCGTCCTTTATAGGTATATTTATTTTAAAGGCAAAATTATCGCAATGAAAAACTAGTAGAGACATGTTTCCTTCGTGAAAAGAACTTTCGGAAACCTTTAGTTGGTAATGCCGTGTACGGGGCTTCGGAGGTAAGTCCGATTAGGGGTTCCCTGTACAGGTATTATATTGAATTTATTCATATATCTATGTATTTATATTATGTATCTCTATCAATTCCGGTTGGGAACCGACTGAAAAAGTATGCGCTATATTTAATTCAAACACTAGATCCATAGACCCCCTCGCCATGGTATATCTAGATATGAATATCTATAATTAATCATTGGAGTTCCTTTCCAACGGTATCGTGTTCACCAATTTACTATGCTATTATATATGAGGTGGCATGCAGGGATTATTAATTATAAAGTCAAGTCTTTGTTACATGTTATATATTTACAATCATATATACATTACTAAGAATAATATTATGAGAGAGCATGGTAGACCTTGTTTCCTTATACTTTAATTGTTATATTATGAATTGAAAAGTACCAGTTGGGATCTTTGATAATTATACTGACTCTAAGTTATTAATTCTATTATTGCCAATCAAATTACAACAGAAAAGGTCTTACTTGTGTTAATGTGCTTGTCAAACCTGGCTGTAGTAGCTGAGCGGTCAATGCTACCCCCAGCAGACGGCCGCTGCTGATTCCCTGCGATGGGTGACTTCCTCCTCTGGCATCCAACTGGTCAGCCGCTCTCTCTTCCTCCAAACTCTTCTCTTCCCGGACTGTCCTCGTCCCAGACTGCCTTCCACTGTCTCCCATTGGTCTTCCTCTCTTCCTCCCTCACAGACTGTTTTCAAGTGTTCCTTTGCCGTTCCTTCTGCTTATTTTCTCCCCTCTCCTTCTGACTCCTCCCCTTTTGATTTTTGTTCTTCTGATTGGTTTTCTATGTGTTTCCACTTTTTTTCCTACCCTTCAGACGGGGTGGTAAGGTCCAATGAACTTCGGCGAAAGTCGGTCTTTTTGCTCCCCTTCATGTCCAAATTAAGTCGGCTTTCTTCTTTAACAGAGCTCGCTGTATTTTCCGCGAGGTTTTTAAAGGGGCCACGTGTGAGATAAGGGCTGTTTATTAGTTTACCTCTGCCTACGCGGTCAACAGTACCCAGAGGTGCCTGGGAACCTCTATTATCTACATGTGTCTGTACATTACTTTTAATGTTTTGCCGACCGGGTCTCTTCCAAGGCTCGGCGGTTCCTTTGGTATGCAAAACAAAAGAAATTACTTTAAGTTAAAAAATTCCTGCTGGTGCCTCTCATACATATCAGTAAAACCATGCTGTTTTATGTGCTGTGATATCTGAATGAGTCCAATGAATAATACCAATAATACCTGAATGAACTGAAATTAGTTCGTTATTTTATCACAATATTAAAAGGAAATTGAATTTTACTTCGCTCTCAACAGTGTCGTTAAGAGCATTCATTAATTTCCTGAGCGTAGCACTTCTTTTCTTATTATTTTTAACCGCTGCAAACCGCAAGGAAGCAAGGTTGTCTGCAACTTCAACCTTAAGCCATTTCTCTGCTGCGCTACTGCAGTCTCTGCTACGGATGCAGAGTATGGGACAAGCGTCATCTGCTGTACTGTCAGTGTAACTGTGTAATCTTTCGTCTAGTATCTTCATCGGGGCTTGGTCTTCGGCCATTCTCGCCAGATGTCCGGCCCACCATATGTGGCCATCAGCTCTATGGAGGATTTGGCATTCAAACCTAGCAAATACTAGTTCCTGACTTCTACGAATTGTCCAGCATATTCCGAACTGTACGTCATCACAGGCCTTACAAGATTCTCATACAGGCACGCATGATGGTCTTAGATACCACCCTGCTCCTAAGATGCATCTGAAGCCCATGGTTGCACCTTATTTCTAGTCATTATCCAACGATGGATTTCAGGTTAATGTAGTTTCTGGAGTTCACCTTTGTTCCCAGATCACTCTCACTGTGAACTCCAACAATAGTTAGTATGCATATACTTCTCTTTTTTGAAATTTATAACTAGTTCCATTCCTGCTGTGTCTGTCTCTTGTGGGACGAAAAAGCGTCCCCTGATTCCTGAAATAGACACGTGTCCCTGCAATAATTTCGCTCCTTATCTAAACACCGGCCAACATATCTTTTTAATTTTTTTGTCGTTACGGCAGATTTTTTGCACTCTCATAAGGAAATTATTCCAGTAATCTTAATTACTCTTGAAAAACCATTAATATGACATATGAGCGTATTTTTCCTTATCTAGGTCTTTCCCGGTACTGCGTATTGTTATTAAGTGGAAATATAAACATTGTTGACATATAAGCTTATTTTATGCAATAAGCAAAAACTTTTGCATACATTTTTTATCAGAATTATAATGAATGGATTTTCTTAGAAATGCTATGCATAGAATATTTAAGATACATAAACGCAAAAGGAAACAAACAATCTTATCTTCCTAGTAAATAAAATTTAATTTACCTAGTTTGTGGTAAGAATGAGTTCGTTTATTGACTATTTAACCAATGTCAACCAAAACATTCCTTTTTATTATTAATACTGTATATATAAATTATAAAGTACAAAAATGAAAAATTGGCGTTTTTTAGAAATTAATGATTCTTGATCTATGTCCCGTTTTCTAACAGGAGGGCTCCCTCTAAATAACACGTATTACCCCCTCTTGGACGAACACCAAAGAGTCCTCACCGCAGCCATTAGAAGAAATTGCAATTGCAAATAAATTGCATTTAAAGTAATTTAAGTCACTAGAAGGAGGATAACGATACATGACATGTCTGTCTAAATAATCCGATAAAGCCTTTATCGGATTCATATTAAAAATCCTGATAGCTAGTCTAAAACTGTAATTCTTGAGCTCTTCAAGTATCCTGTAACAATTCTATCGGTAGTACCATAAATTAATAAATCATAATAACAATAAATAAATAAATAAACCATAAATAAACCATAAATTATCTGGCATAAAAATGAAATGTTCCCCAATAGATGGTGCAAATGGGAGCACAGCTTTGAGGACCCCTTTCTCAATGAACCTCTGAGAGCTCTGTTACCAATAAAACCAATTGGAGTGTGATCGTATATTTCAATCCATCCATAAATAACTTTATGGAAAAGCTGTAATTTGTGAAGGGTACATAAATAGAAATGTTCCCCTCGTTGTAAAATTTCTTCAGACTGTGTCGACCGTCAAAGTGGGCAAGAAGATGAGATACTCCCTTGTGAATAAAACCACTTACTATTACTCTTAAATAGTAATCGCGACAAATAATCGCCTTACTAGGCGTTCAACCTCCACCGTATGGTGTTGCGCACACTAAATAGCCGTGTTTCAATACTGAGGGCTTATAAGTTGAACGTAAGATTGAGTTGTTGCCCGCAGTAGGCCAGTATAGGGCAGAGTAAGCCGCTACTGGTCTCTTCTCCCGACATTGCTGGAGTGCGCCATGAATAATGGATTTGGCTATTTCAAGCTTTGATCCAATAATTCCTACGCTCCTAAATTATTGTTTCTTATTGTCCTCTTTTGCCTTTTTTATGGGCTACTTCTTCAATTGAATGAATCATTATTGTTGATTAGCTAAATAATCTATAAGATGAAACTTGACGTTAGTTTTGATAAAAAATATGTGTTTAAAAAAGAAGACACTAAAAGATAAAAGAATCTACGTACATTTGAGAAGAGGTGATTCCAAGATAGGGTTGACTGAAGCTATCTCCAGACAAACGAGCGATTATTGTCTGCCCCCTTCATCCTGAATGGACTATTTCTATGCACATCGCCCAATCTAACTTTGCACTGACGAAATTATCCACAAAAAATATATATATATATGACTTATATATATTTATTTTATATTTTATGACCACTTTCCTAGTCATTTTCGATATACGGAGGGGAGGGATTATCTAGAGGTAACCAATCTTGTGGAGGGTCAAGTTTTCATTTTGTGGGACCACCACTAAAATAAAAGTCGATGTGAGCCTCAAATATGAAATATTGAAGTCTCGGTATTGTAGAACACAAGTTATGGCCAACTCCTATTTTAGCAACCGAGTTTCAATTTGTTAAACACCTATCTTAAAATGTTTCTTCTAAATATTGTGTCATCTTTTTCCCTAACCCTGTCTTTATGGTTACTGCCTACTGGATATTGCCAATTAGTGTTCATACAAATAAAATTATGACGGTGAAAGATTTCGCTTTACTTTGCTGCTTACGTGCTCTTCTAAAATATGACGTAAAATTACGGTTAATTTAGGGTAAAATATGCATTTTCTAATTCAAGAGCTGATTTTATATAACGACATTTTAATTTCGGAAGTAAAGAGTAATTTGTTACGAAATATAACGCAGATAAATAAATTATAATTGAAATTAACTTTTGCACGTTTAATTAACTGTTTTAAAATTACATGTGGCATTGCTCCAGATTTCCAGAAGCACAAATGGTATGGCATCCAGTACCACCTCCATTACTGAACCATTTCAGGGAGTGTAGAATACATCTGTCAAAATAAAGGCGTTCCTTTTTTGTCGATTCGCTCTATCTAAAATAATTTTTTTTTTTTAATACTGTAAAGTAACTGTTTCTTTATTTCTTTAGAGCTAGGGAATCATGTACTAATGTGCACAAATGGAATAAGCTATACTGTTTACTAACTAATCCCCTCACTTCTCAAACAGACATGTTTCTCCACTCTGTTCCTGCTCTGTACTTGAACATCGGCCTGCAAATCTTATTATTTATAATCTTAAATACTTTCTTGAGAATGGTTAATGTTGTTTAAATAAATAATTTAAATTTTATCCATTATAGTCTCAAAACATTTTATATTCTTTACAAGTCCACGTTTCGGCCAATTCGGCTATCCTCAGGGACAATCTATCACAAAACAGCTTTTATTACATCTATGATCCTCCACAATTCAAAATACTTAACAATATTATTTATAATTTTTCTTACCTTAATACAATTTTTGAACTAAATAATTTAAAAACACAACTTCATGCAGGCTATACTGCCCAGGTCAATTCAACAATTTCTCTATGGAACATTAAAATATTAGATAAGCATATATTTTTTTGTTAATGAGCATATCCAACATTATGTCTAATTACCTAATTAGTCAATTTTCACACTAAAACAAAAATTAAAATAATTTATCACAGTCACTTATTTGTTATTATTTACCACACAAAAATGCTTGTAACCTTCCCTCCACTGAGGTCAAGTATTAAAATTATTTATTATAACTATATTTTTGTTAATTTTCCTCTTTATTTTTGTTAATTTTCCTCTTTATTTCATTAGTAAAATTCCCATCAAGGTTAATTATAATTATCAATATTTAATTTATCCCATATTTTTCATAAATTAATTTTACTTAATATTTCTGCATAGAGTTGGTTCAAATTTCTTGTGTCTGTTTGGAAATTCACTGTATAATTAATATTTTCAGATATGTAAATGGATGCAAGTATTTTCCTTATGAATGTATTATTTTCTTTATGTAAAATCATTGTATTTCCGAAATCAAAAGGTTTTTGGCTGCATGCTGTACTAGTGTTGTTTTATTGGGATCCTTCTCCTTGTTTTTTAAATCATTATTGTGTTGATAAAGTCTGTCACTCAATAATTGCTTTGTTTCACCTATATCTAAATATTTCACTAAAATTGGTATATAAAATCATCAATAAAAAAAATGGGAGGAAATCAAATCAAAGACTAATATAAAACATAAAAAAATTGTTTCTAGAAGAAATACAATTATACTGTGAAAATGGTATTTTACCAATCATGGTATTTTATCAAGTACAAATGTGATATATATAGGCAGCTTTTTGAAGTTCCAATGGGGGAAGTTTATCAATATCATTTGCAGGATTAGTAATGAATAATTTAATAAAACATCTAGTAAGATTAAGGAATTCAAGTGAAAATAAGGTTAAAGTATATATATTTTTTTTTTATTTTGGATCAAATTTAAATTATTTATTTAAAAAACATTATTTTCTTGTTTATTAATCCTTTTTCTACAAAAAATGATACATCCAATAGATATATAATGATAAAACTTTTGTCTCTGATGTGAATTTAACTTAAAACCAATCGTTACTTTACCTTCTTTGACCTACCTTCATTGACAAGAAATCTTACTTGGTAAGACTCCGACTTCCATCCATGGGCACTCTGGAATTTACTTCCTTTTTTGAGCGACTGTTAGATGAAAACTGTAACCTATCTAAAAATTATGGTGACTTCATTTATTACTAATAGTATTAATAAATAACTGATGTCATAATTAAATTTTCAATTTCGCTTTTCTTAGTCCATTCCCTGTTGGATAAATACTTTTTAACAAAAGCTAGTAATAGGTGCTAATACTTATTACTAATAAGATCGTGTAATATGTATTATTATAAAATAATATGTACTATTAATAATAAAACAATAACGATTGTTTTCATTAGGATACTCTCCCTTGGAACTCTTGTTTTCTCTATACCTTTCTCATTGTCTTTGTGAAATGTTTAATACCTTTGTATTTATAGTTCTCGAGTATAGTTATGAATTCCATTAAATTCTGGCTAGAAATCTAAATGCAATCCATTTTTCGTGAACGAACCAACTGATTTTCATAACGTTTTCTGCATAAATAAATAAACATTCATAAGTTCTTTTTCAACTGGCGGTCGAGCGTGACTGATCAAATTATCTCCTTGCACCACCGTTGGTTTAGAAACAGTACTTCCTTAGAAAGTATTGTATCTCTGACCCTTGATGTGTTGTAGTGATACAGATTTAATTTAATTTTAAGTTGGTAATCGTTTTTTTACAATGTGTTACAGGTTTAGAGTATCAAGTGCTACTACCTAATTGATAGGACCCTATAACATGAAAAATAAGAACCATAATACTTTGAGATAATGATTTTGTCCCTCAGTTTATGATAATTTAGGATTATATTAATGAATAAATATAATTCGTGTTTTTATATATTGTATTGTTAAAATATCCTTTTTTTTTTTCTTCATTAATACTAATTTTTGATAATTGTTTCCTCATTTCCGAAGATAGGGAAGCTTCTTTGTATTTATGCAAATAATCAAAAATATTTTTTTCTACTTCTACTTGTGCTTGCGAAAAATTATTTTTGTTGGCACGCCTTTGTTCCGAAAACGTCTGCTCCGATTCGTCCCGAACTTGGAAGATGTTGGGGCTTGATGTAAAAATGTTTTGTTATAAATTTTATAAAATTGCTTCAACTCTTTTCGATTACCCATGCTAAAAATTAATTTATAGGACACATCTTTATATCGAAACAGCCATGGATTATATGTCCAATTTGTAGAAAAAGAATAATTTTGTAAAAATGGAAATTTCAGAAAACAAAATAAGGGACTCTTTACATACTTGGTATTTTTAAATAACTAGTATTTATTTTGTGATAATGGTAATCACATCGTTGCATGAAATATTAATGAAATTCACCCGTCATTGCTCTCTGAATTTATGTAGAGAATGCTCTGAAGAATAAAAACAATTATTTTTGTAAAATACTTATATGAATTTATTGGAGCATTATAATTTCTTCAGATTATCAGATATAATTATAGCAGTGCTTTATTAGTTATAACAATTAGTATTTGTTTGGGAAAAAAATATTTTTTATTGAATTACTAATTTTTGTTCACTTCTAAGGCAGCTGCCCCATCCTGCCCCCCCCCCCTGGGTTCGCTCATGAACGATTCAGCTTTTTCAGTGTCGTTAAATGTTGTGTCTGTCCAGTATGTTCTCAAAATGTATTTTTAGACGCATTTTTGACGAATTTGCCAATGCCCTGACTGGCATTTGAGTAATTTGGCGAAAATTTGAGTATATAAATAAAAAAAAAGTTAATCTGAGACTACTGATTCTGTTTACGTTTCTTCACTTGTTATTGTAAACTTTGGTCTCAAAAAAATTTTTTTTTTACGAATAACGAATTTAATAAACTTATAACATATTTTTATGACATATTAAAGATGCAGTCATAAAGAAATATTTTACATAAGTTTTATTACGTCCAGGCTCTTACGAGAAAGCTACCGTGGCCTCACCCTCACACTGCCTAGACCATTAATGCATTTCAATCAGATTAGAAACTCAATTATTTGGACAGGCTAAGTTGTTCTATTTACCAAAATATTTGAAATATGCATCGGACTAGGTTTGCATATTTTACTAGTTTTTCATGGTAAAGGTGTTTTTGTGGATGAGGTGATTTTTGCTCTGTTAGCCTCACATACAGATATGTATTATTGTGGCTTTGAATGGTTTCTCAACGAGCACAATCATAATAATGTATTCACTTTCCTTATTTATTTCAAGGAATATTAAAATTTATTCAGATTATCACATAGTACGTTCTTGGACGATAGAAGGTTCTACGTTAGATTTTCGTTCTTTTTTC
Source organism: Halyomorpha halys (assembly GCF_000696795.3). Taxonomy (NCBI): domain Eukaryota; kingdom Metazoa; phylum Arthropoda; class Insecta; order Hemiptera; family Pentatomidae; genus Halyomorpha; species Halyomorpha halys. The sequence goes on along the minus strand of NW_027113046.1, from coordinate 183,299 downwards.
TCTTCAGTCTTTCATGGATACCATTAAAGGATAAGATTCTTCTCATATTTCAGCTCTTCTTATCCGGAGATACTGGCCACAATCATTGTAAACTGGACACAATGGATAACACTCGACCTTGCTTTGTTCTCATAGGCTTAGCCTACAGCCTAAGAAAACTATCTGAAGCACCTAGTCCAAGGATAGATAGGAATTTTTTTATGGTTGTTGGCACGTGTATTGTTTTCGTCATTGCTTGAGTCATATAAGGTAAAGTTGGTGAACGAAATAAAAATATGTTTATATTTATACAAATTTATATTATATTTAATTTAAATCTATTTTAATTTTTATTATAATTTAAAAATAAATCCTGTTT
>NW_027113046.1:173055-182891 GCF_000696795.3 Halyomorpha halys | reverse complement strand
ATTTATCATACATATAACAATAAAATTCTAGGCATTAAACAGCTTCAAAATTTGTTTATAAACTTCCTTATAAACTTAATTATTACTCTATAATTACTATAAAGTTTTTTTTATTATGTATTTAATACCAGATCGGCCTGGTGGGCCCTACATGTTTTCTCTTAATAAAAGATAAAATAAAAAATAAAAATAGCGACATTCGTAGACCTAACAAAAAAAAACAATTATCCTCTAATGAGTAAAAAAACAAAGCAAGTTAATTTGAAGAAAAAAACACGAAAAGAAAAAATAATAATAAATAAAACATTAGTAGTGTGAATAATATAATTAATAAATATAAAATTTATAACAGAATGTCCTGCTGCAGCCTGGGCTTTATTATTCGGGTCGAGGTTGGGTTTCCTAGGTTGTAGGTCACTGCTCCTTTAACGGTCGGTAAGTAGGAGTGGAACTTAATGAACCGTTTTTTTATGTAATCCTCTATTTTCTCAATTTATAATTCACAATGCAATTGGTTATTTCTTATAAACCAAGGAGCATCTACTGCGATTCTTAGGACTTTATTTTGAAAAGATTGTAATTTTTTCATTTTCCTAAAGGATGCCGCTCCCCAGACTTTACAGCCGTACTTCAGCAATGGCATGAGAATTGTTTTAAAAATAAGAAAAGTCGTTTTTGGTTTTAATTTGGATTTCATATTTAGGATAAGGTATATCATTTACTATTTAGGATAAGGTATAGCATTTACTATTTAGGATAAGGTATAGCATTTACTATAGAGTTACAATCTTAATTACTTCATATTGTTGTTATATTTGATGATAAATTTCCACAAAGAGGCAAAATGAACAATTATGAGAGATAGTTGACCGTGGATGATGAACGAGGAGAAGATGGTTGGGGGTGCGGTCAATGAAAAACACAAATAAGTTCGATTAACCTATTTTTAATGTGCCAACGTTTCGGCTAGAGTTTATAGCCTTCTTCAGGGCTAAAACAGAACAAGATAACAACCACAATAAGTATAGAAAATAAAAAAGAAAAAAGAAAGTATAAATAGAATAATTTTACACATAAAATGAATAATTTTACAAAATAGAATTAATAAAATAAAGTGATGAGAGAAGCGGGAAATAAAATGTATACATGGGTAATTGAAAAAGTGGGTTATATAATGAAAAATGAAGTTATATAATGCAAAGAAGTATGAACATATTAGTTATTATTAATTTAAAAATTGAAATATGAAAAGAAAATGAAAATTGAGAGGAAGAAAATATATGTAACAATAATAGATGATAAAGAGGCAAATTGTAAGTATAGTGAACAAAACTTATAACGCGGGTAAGGAAAATGGTTAAAAGTGGAGAAAATAAGGGGTAAGAGTAAAATAAAGAAAGGGGAAGGAAACAAAAAAAGAATAAAAACGAATCTGTTCGCTGGAAAATCAAACGCCTAATGGATACTGCGCTAATTACGATTTACTAATTATGATTTACCATACGGCAAACAGTTTTTACAATATTTAGGGAATTGGAAAATAATTTAATTTTTAAAAACCTGACTACAGAAATAACCCTATCTTATACTCCTATTTCTTTTCAAGATGGGTTGTTATTGCTTATCTCTTTAAATACATTAGTGGATTTCTAGTGATGCAACAATCCACTAATATGTTTAAGGAGATATACTCATATGTAGACAGTGTGACGTACCCTCTTAAATACCTCCTGACAGACTGCAGGCATTTGATAGAAATATGATTACCATATCATTTGGCAACTTTACTTAAGTATTTGATAACTTCAAGGAGACAAATATATATGTTAATATAATTATGTCACTTACTTTTATAGATTTTTTTTTCTTTTCAATTTAATTTTATTCATAAATTATTTTCTTAATATTAACTATTGCTATTATGTCAGCTAATATATTCTAGCGTAGATATAGTGATATCTGGAATGTTTCCAAGAGGAAAGCTCTGTCAGTATGTAAATGCAAACATAAATATCGCCGTGAATTGCCTTATATCATATTAAAAAAAAAAAAAGGAGATGTACATAATATTCTGTCTCTTAGGAGAAATTGGAGTGTAAGAGTTTTTTTTATAATTAAATTAGTTTTTGTATCTGCTTTTAGTTTTCACTTACTTTAATCGATTGTTTTTTACTATAATTCGGGTGAATATGCATTGGGTATAATTACTGCAATACAATTCGTCGGTGACAGGACAACGTCTCTGAGTGTCTCCGACAATACATACCAGTTCAGAAGTGTAAACAATGTGTAGTTAGGCCAGGTTTGAAAATCTTACTGGTCTATTTCTCTAAGATTCCATTTGAAATTTAATAACATAGATTATGAAGGATGTGGATCCTTATTCGCTATACGATTTGATCTCATGTAACAACTAATTGAAACTCTTATGTCATTTTAATATTCATATTACTAATTGTATATTATTCATGTTGATATCAAAGAATAAAGTTATTTTTCTTTTCACTTAATTTGTTTATATCATATCTAAATGGCGTTCTGTCCCAATAATCTCTAATCTTCCGGGACAAAGATCGAGTAAGATCTAAGTTTACTGTACTTTTTGAGCAAGTTAATAGTGATCTACTTGAAGCTATAAAAGTGAGATATAACTATATATATATATAATGCCTAAAATATTATTAAAACTTCCTGACGACTTTATTTACAAAACAACTGTCAATTATGTTAAAGGTAAAAACTTACAATGTCTTTTAAAGTGTCATATTAAAATTGAGTAAGTCATAACTGGGATGTTATTTTTATTGTAATATAAATTAAATATTATTTAACAATAATATTTAATATTCAATTGCTAAATATCAGAAAATAATAGCTATATCTCTATAAATATAAACAATGTCTTAGCCTTAGTAATCCATTTTTAACCGTTAATAGCTTCTTCAAACATTAAATGTCCAATTTATATCAAAGCCATGGCTAAGATTTACCTTTGCTAATAATTAACAACCACGAATAATCATAATTTAATGAAACCTATGGTCCATTGTAGTAGTGGTAGTTTACCGTACGGTTATATGTGCTGACTATATCTGCTACTCTGCCCATAGGAGAACTCAATATTTTAAGAAGGTTTCAAAATATGAGAAAATATTATTTCAATATGCTGAGCTTGAGACGTCGAACTACAAAATCAAATGTGGAGTTGGCTCAAGACAGAGCCCAAAGAAATCGACGAACAGATTTAATTTCAATATTTTAAAGTCAAACTGTTACAACAGAATCACGATATCTCAGTGTGTAATCTGAGCCATCGTACTTGAAAATTGTTACGAATCGGTTCAGAGAAATGAGGACTTGGCCTGCCTCTGAGGGAGAAGCAACATTTCTCGATGTCCTGAGTTGAATTCACATGGTATCCACCATTTCGCCAACTAACCTATCTGGCCGAGGGAAGCAGCTATAAAACGTGACCACGTCGGCGAAGACGTCACCAGATAAGCAATATCAACATCTTAATTTCACATGAGATCCAAATATTTGTTCTTATATCGTATTATTAAATAATTAATTATTCAACTAACACACTAACCAATAGTTTTCCCCTTCATGGAACAATATTTGATAAAAGAAAACATAATATAGGCATGTTAACCCATAAATAGAAAAATAAGTCTCATAATTCAACACCCCCCTCGTTCCTGACTAATTTTAATAATATTAAAGGATCAGGTAACTGAGCGGGCTGGGGCCAGGGTCCCAGAGCATTTTGTGCATAAGGCCGTGAGTTCGTTTTCTACTTGGGTCATGCAATATTTATTTCATTGTGGTCCCCAGAAACGAAGCTTGGCATAGTATAGGTCCTCGAACGTGAGTCATTAAAAAAATAATGATTAAATAAAACAAAAATTATATACAGTCTGGTTTAGGATTATCTTTCAATTGACTATAAACTTCTTCTGCTACAAAACAAAATCTTATTAATTACAAATTTAGCTTAAACAATACTTATCAAAATGAGTAGTATATACAATATGTTAATACCTAAAAAATAAAGACAGTTTTATAGTCTTCATATTGATATTAACAAGTACAATAATATACCAATAAAGTAACTAAATATAAATAAATTTCTACAAAACAAATTTCTAAAAATTTGAATGTTTAAATGATAATAAAAATAAACTAATCTTATGAAGGGAAAAACAAGGCGTCAGTTCTGAAATGCTTACAGTTAAGGAGTATATAAAAAAGTATAGTTCATCAAAAGATCAAAAATGGTGTTTGCGAAAAAAAAAATAAAAGCTTTTTTTTTCTCAATTATTTTCGGAGTGCTGAATTTCAGGTTTTACACCTCGCCTGCCGACGGCGCTCAGTGTGGACTCGTGGATCTAGTGGGACAGTGGTTCAAAAATGAACATTAAGGGTCGTATTCAGGCATTAATTACAATGTTAATGAGACAGAAAATATATGCCAAATTCATTCCAATAAAGAATAAGAGTTATATCTAATTTTTATTAGTTAATTACTTTTCATTCGGATTACTATTTCTTTTAAAACAATCTTCTTCGACCTAGGGCAGGTTTGTTTGTTGAGTTTAACGATTGAGTACTACTATTATCGATATAGGCTGATCTTGTTATTGATTATTTATTAATATATAACTGATTACAATTAATGAATAACAAATAAGTTTCCTCTCTATAATTTTTTCTAATATTAGTATTTGCTTTTACTATTTGTGAGTGTTTCTATAAATATTAAAGCTTGTTATACATAATCATATTTGTAAATACGTAATACTTATATTTGTATTTTATACTAATATCTATGAATTTTTTTTATTATTAGTAAAATATCTATATACATGATTTTTATTTTTGACTACAACACATTAAAAAAAAAATTATAATCTGTAGCACTATAACCCATGAAGCGTTAAGGGCGCAATACTCTGTAAGGAAGTACCTACTACTACAACACATTGCAGTTCAAAATTTCTTGTCAAGAAGAAGGCTAATCTATCAAAAATATATATCAGTAAATGTATCGTGATATCTTATTTTTTTTAACAAAAAATGTTAAACTTATATTTAATTCGTGCCAATTTTTTTTTATCTTCCTTCATCAAAATCCAGAGAAACATGATCCATAAAGGTGTAAAAGTATACACCTTCGAAAATTATGATGACATATAAATATTTTTATACATGAATTACTTATAATAAAATGTATGTGTTTTTTACAAGTACTTTCTTTAGTGTTTATAGTATACCACAATGCCAAACCTTGTCAAACGCTTGTTGAAAGTCTAAGAAATAAACTAGCGTGTGAATCAATTCAATTTCAAATCTGTTTACTATGAATTTAGTTAATATTATTAGTTGGTGTGAAGTGGAATAGTTTAAATTGTGAAAGATTTAAATACTCGTCAATGTTTTCATTTGCTAGATGCAGATCTCTTTCGCATTCTGTATTGGAGAATTTCTTCTCATAATAATTAGTGAACGCCATGGGCATACCCAGAATCAAAACTAGGGGGGCTAACCATAGTCAATCAGGTTGTGACAATTCAGCATGGAAAATGAAAATGAAACCAAAGGTTTAAAAGCATTATATATAATTATAGCAGTGCTTTATTAGTTATAACAAAATTTGTTTGGGAAAAAAATATTTTTTATTGAATTAATAATTTTTTTCACTTCTAAGGCAGCTGCCCCATCCGGCCCCCCGCTGGGTTCGCTCATGAACGATTCAGCTTTTTCAGTGTCGTAAATGTTGTGTCTGTCTAGTATGTCCTCAAACTGTATTTTCAGACGCATTTTTGACGAATTTGCCAATGCCCTGACTGGCAAAAATTTGATTATATAAATAAAAAAAAAGTAATCTGAGAATACTGATTCTGTTTATGTTTCTTCACTTGTTATTGTGAACTTTGGTCTCAAAAAATTTTTTTTTTTACGAATAACAAATTTAATAAACTTATAACATATTTTTATGACATATTAAAGATGCAGTCATAAGCAAATATTTTACATAAGTTTTATTACGTCCAGGCTCTTACGAGAAAGCTACCGTGGCCTAACCCTCACACTGCCTAGACCATTAATGCATTGCAATCAGATCAAAAACAGAATTATTTGGACAGGCTAAGTTGTTCTATTTACCAAAATATTTGAAATATACATCGTACTAGGTTTGCATATTTTACTAGTTTTTCATGGTAAAGGTGTTTTTGTGGATGAGGTGATTTTTGCTCTGTTAGCCTCACATACAGACATGCATTATTGTGGTTTTGAATGGTTTCCCAACGAGCACAATCATAATATTGTATTCACTTTCCTTATTTATCTCAAGGAATATTTTTCCCATTTTACGAATAAATCTCACGTTTATTGTTCACGTGTATGCAACGTAACTTCTTAATCTCTTTATCTGTTACATAGAATGAAGTGCAGTTGATTTCCAAGATTTTTTATTATTCCTAGTTATGTTTATTTGAAAATTATTGTTACATGCGATAACTTGTTGGGGAAAGAGTTTAAATACAATGGATGACTAGCTCATTTAAATATCATAAATACGGAAAATACTCTATGGAACATTGCATTCTGCGCTGAAATTATTTTTCACTAAAAATAGACAGACTGATTGTTCGTATTTTTCTTTAAAAAAAACTAATCGTTCAAGAACCGTTTGAGTTATTTAGTACCAGAATTAATGTTTTTTTTTTACTGTCTTTAATATCAAAAATACCCGAACGGAATCGACGAAACCAAAATTGCGCGTAATTAGCTGTTACAGTATCGGGACCATAAAGAGCATTCACAATTTCAGCCCCTTGGCTTGCATTTTCGCTTTTATTTAAGAAAAACTGTTAAATGTATCGATTTTTTATCTTTGTTGACTTCCATCTTTAACACCCTTTAACTTACAACTGAGTGGACCAAACAAAAAACACCAAATAAATATTTTTAGTGCAAAATGTCACCTTGATAACGAGCATAAATCTGAAATTGTTTGATCGATACTTTACGAGATATCAATCGCTACAACCATCTACCGAAAAAATGATGGATTTCTTTTTCCCCAACCTAATAAATATATATATAGTCGGTCGTAAAATATGGTGACTAAAAATATGAAATTTTTAACAATATTAAAAGCTTTGTTTATTGTATTATTTTATTCTTTAAATCAGAAGTCAATTTTAAGAGAGAGATTTCCAAAAATCTATACCTAAATAAATTCAAATTACAAAGAATGTCAGATACCATGTTTTACGACCGAGTGCCTCATGTATATTATTTAATCAATTTTAAATTACTGTGGCATTAGGAGAGTACTAAAATTAAAATCAATCAGACAGTAAATAATAATAAAAAATTTTTAAAAATAAATAACCAAATCCGGCCCGACATATAAGAACAGCTTTACTGAAGCTAAGTATCCATAATTTCTGGTGCCGTTATCCTCTGTCACATTTTTGGAAATGGTGACTATGACGAAAGTGGTTAATAATCGAAACTGATAACTCCTACTTAATCACAGATATAATTTGCTTAATTTTAGGGTCCCATTTTACGTTTGTGCTTTGAGAAGAAGCAATATATATTTGAAGCATGCTGTTTAATAGAATTAAAAGAGGAGAAAAGTAAAAACCTGGCAACCTTTGATTACTTTTCCACTGAACTTGATCCATCAAACGAAGGGTGTACATCTCCTTTCGTGCCTTTCACTATCACTAGTGTGCCCCACTCAGAAGCTCGAAACTTGTTAGGACGATGGAGCAATGTCTTCTCTTAATGAGCGAAGTACCTTTTTATTCTGTTGTTCTTCAATAAAAAAAAAAAAGTTATAATTTCGGTGATTACGTAAAATCATAACTTCTAATATGTAATATGATACATTAGTCATATTATATTATATCAAGGAAGGACAGGAATAGCATGGAGAAAATGGTCAAAATATTTTGTCTTTTATTAATCAGAATATTTTGAATTCGACATGGCCCTTCCATCATAATATTTACTTTAATGTTTAGATCAAAGTAATTATCTAGTTATAGCGGGAAAAATAATATAATTCAAAATTCCTAAATATTTTATAGAGTGTAAAGCCTTTTTCCAACTTATATTTATCACCCTCCTGTAATGCACATGTTCTACTGTACAGTATTGCACTGTAGGATCCAGTCACATGTTGGGTTTACATTTTTACTTATGAGATATTCATAATGCATTTCATTAGCAACAACAATGACAGATAAACATATTAATTAGTATTTACAATAAATTTTCCACTGTCCTGGAAAAACAACAAAAACTCGCGATACTTCTTCACCACCCAAGGACAAAGGGAGTTACATATGATTTTTCTTTATGATAAATAAAAGCGACTAAATTACCGAAAGCCTTGACGAAGTAAGGTTAGCTCCTATAGCGCCTTATTTCTTTTGCTGACAGTGTTGCAAATACCTCTTATATTTCCTCAAATAAAAAAGAGGTACAAAAAGGAATAAAATGTAGGAAAGAGATACAGATTGAGATGGAAGAAAGGTAACGAGGTGTATCGGCTGCTGTAGTGGGAGGTGGTGAGAATGGCCAGGAAATAATGAAGCTTGAAAAAGGAAAACCTTTGTAAACAGCGGAAATGGATGTCACAAAGGAATAATAGAAGCTCAGCTGTCCTTTTTATTCCTGTTAGTTTTCTTTTTTTTTAACATCTTAATATAATATTTAAAAAATGAAACTGGTATTCGATTTATGTTTTCATCTAGTTGACAATCGAGATTCTTCTATAGTTCTCAAGAATTCTATCTGACCTCTTGTATATCTTGGATCTTTATTCTACAACCCCGGAGATCGGCTTGCAGAAGAATACTTATAGCAAAAACTGCTCAAAAATATTCCGGTAATAATTAAGGCCTAACGAACCCCAACGTTCGATGCCGGTACCACCAATCGCTTTCTACACGTAGCCCCTCCAAACCCAATTCTACTAAATCAGTTTTAACGCAATCCTCCCATCTACGTTTCTGTTTACTCCTCGGCCATTTACCTGTCGGTTCAGTGTTTATTAACATTTTAGGGATCCACTTGTTATTTAAAAAATATTCTGGTAATATAATTTATTATATTCAAATGCATGAATAAACTATATCGCTGTTTTGCTTTGATAGCGGCACATCTGACAATTTGTTTTGTATTCGACGTATTCTTTTGATTGTATATTAGACTCTGTTTATTTAGTGACTACAATAGTTTTGGGAGAATCTGTAAGGAGATCTAAACATCAGGAAAAATCTAGACTATTATACTACCTTTGGAATACGTCCAATTCAAAATCAAATCAATTTTTTTTTTTTGTCATATGTACCACTATCAAAGCAAAGGAGAGGTATGAGATATTTTTCAAAATATATATTAATAAAAAAAAATGTTTTATTCATGAAAGCTTTTGATTTTTAACTATGGTTGAAATATTTACCACATTAATTGCAGTTTCCAACAAAATATGATGTGGGGAAAAATATTATTCTAGTAAAATTATACATCTAAATCTAACTATTAAAACATAAGACAATGACCTATTTTAAATTATTTAGTAACATCAGTATATTAAATGCGAAAAAGTCCCACCGGTTAGGGGCGTTTTATTACTTTTTTTTGCCAAATCTTGAAAATTATTGAATATGGTAAAATGAGTTCTAAATAATATTATAATACATTTCATCTCCTATAAATGTGGTAATTTATTTATTTTTTCTAATTAAAGTAATAGTTGAGATATGGAGTCCATTGATTGTCGTTGTTGTTATTATATTTATTTGTTA
>NW_027113046.1:165879-172925 GCF_000696795.3 Halyomorpha halys | reverse complement strand
TTTTCTAATATCTTAGAAACGATGTAAAAGCACGCGATTGATTAAACATATTTAACTCTACCTATCTCAGAAACTGCATGGTTTGAAAAACAAAAAGTTATATGACCGATTATGTAAAAAATTGAATGTACATTAATTATGTTTAGGATCCATTTCACAAAACCTAATAATATTCGGGATACAAGAAAGAACTGATAACGAACGGTTTTTTCTACATCCATTTTCCCTCAACAATATAAAACAAGTTACTGTTGTTAGAGTTCAATGACTGATTTGACAAAGCTAAGATGGAGACGATCTTAAAAAAAAAAGGTAAGGAAACGCACTTTGTTCAATATCTCTCACAAACTAAACAAACAATTAGTCGAAAAAAGTACATGGATGGAATGAGATTGCAAGAGGGCTCTCAGCATTGTAAGTAAATCTCACCAACTATTTAATTATCATAATGTATACACTCAAAAAATTAAATTATAATTATGAAAGGTTCCAAGTTTTATTTTGTTATTACTTTTTATGTGTGTGGCTGTACGAAATCGCCGGCGATCGCACGATCATTACTCGCTGCGACAGATCGCGTTCTGTGTGAACGGGCCTTAAAACCCAGCAATAAGGTATAGTATTTAAAAATGTGCAAGCTTTAAAAAAATTGTAAATCAACTGTTTTACTGATACACGTATACTAGCACGATTTACCTCTACCGCCAACGAGTGTTGTTTATAAGGTTAGGTATAGTGGAAAATAAATTAATAATTCATATTTCTGAAAAAAGTTCATTTCACAGGTTTTCTTTCCCTTTTTCTAATCACTCAATTACTTGAGTTTCACTATTCAAATCACCCATCGATTTTTTATACTCTGTACATTTTTTATGGTATGTGATACCATTTAAATATTTTTGTTGTATAAATCATTATATTATAAGACTAAAAAAAAAAAAAAAACATTTATGCAAAGCATTCACCATAAATTGTATGATGAGTTTCATATTTCTTTACTGTTTTATTTGTTCGTAATTTAAAAATGACATGACAGATTCTGACACTCATTAATGATTTTTCAGCTGATAATTCTTTTTTTAAACAAGTCAACTATTATCATTTAATAAAATTCAGAATGTAAAAATAAACAATTAAGTTTGGAAGCTTTTATTCACTGAGCAAATGAATAAACTGATTTCAGGCATCTGTTCTGTATAGCTGTCAACTAATACAAAAGGGAATCAATTACAGCATACAATAGGCACCAATTGGACTGCAAAGGATTTCTAACCGGGAAAAGAGGAATGAAGTTAATTTAGAAAAATAATTCGTACCAAGGTCTGCTGAAAATTCTTCGGGATCGTCAATCCCGTATTATCTATTTACAAGGAGGAACAAATTTTTTTTCTTAAATTTATTGATGAAATTCAACTTCAAAAATTATTTATTTGTTAAATCATAAGAGGCGGTGAGAACTAGAGTGAATTATCCCGAATTTGTGATACTTATTTTGAAGTATCAAAACATCGTTGGTAACGCCTTTTAGCTGTATAAAGAATTTTGTTAATTGTGAAACCATTCAGGAAATAGAGCAAATTTTAAATAGCAAATACAATACAATTTCGTGACGAAATTCTCCATTTAACAGACTTAGTAACATAGTCTCAACCATGTTATGTTTATATCTTTTACCATGTTAAAACAATATAACATGGATGACTAGTATGTTACCTGGTCTGTTAAATGGAGAATGACGTCACGTAACACACCCATTGAGCTCGTCACTGTTTTGTTGGTTGTTGTGCTAGATTACTTACACGTAATTTGTGTTTTGATTGTGTCAGTATTGTTATGGATTTTTTAAAACTAATAAAGCAATGGCTGACAATAATAATAAAGTAATGTTGCCAATTAGCTCATCTTGATTCTCTTCCTCACAAGTTGGAAGATCAACAAGACACTCAGTAGCCAAGCTTTCACACAACTTCTACTTTTCACTCACTTTAGGCATGTTGTAATAAATTGCTTTAATCAAAACTTAGAAGTAAACAATAATATGAAGTTTTGGAAGGAAAGGTTATAAAACAAGTTGCTCAAAAAATCCGCTCTTATACATTTAACATGACTTAAATAGGACTGCTCACAATCCTATGCTTGTAACATCTAACATGATAAAACATTTTACATTTAACACAACACAATGAATACACCTACTAAATGTCAAATGTTAATCACTACTGCTCTAACACACCCTCGGTATTCATAAGAGCCGCATTTTCGACTTAACTTTTCCAAACAGCTAACCCTCCCCATTTGACTTCTTCCTTCAAGTGTAAAATTCTCTTTAGATGTTAGGGTACTTAAGTATTAGACCTGATGAAGTATAATTCTGTTGATGGAAGTTATTACCTACAGGGTAATAACTAGGGGTCACAGCTATTGACCTCTACTTGCTATTCTCGTTCAATAGGTGTAAAAAAATTAAATTTTTTCAATGAAATTCAGGCCTAAACTCGCATAAATACGACTCAGTTTATGGTACCAGAATATGACCCGCAACAACATAAATATAGTTTAGTAGGTCAAATACGTAAGTACCGAGATGAGTGTTATGGTTAGTGAAAATTAATTTCTTTTGGACCTTATTGTAATTCTTGAGTTGTTTTTTAAACTAAGTAACTTAGATAATAAACAACATGCCGTTGTTATTGTTATCTTCCACCTCTTTATTTTTATTGAATTGATCAAGTGAATGAAGCATCCTCGAACGCTTCCTCACCCCTCCGTGAGGTTGTTCAAATGAGTATTGAACTTACAATTATGAATTTTTGTGTAAAATTTATATTTTTTTCCATATTAATATGCGGATCTCTAGCTTTGTATGAAGATCAAGTTGGTAAATTTGACTGGTAGGTAAAATAATCATTTATTGTATTTTAAAGTTGGTTTTAATTATTTGCTTAAATATATTGATAACAATATCTGGAGGTACACTCTTATATCAGTATTAGGTGATTTAGTTTTAATTAAGTAATTTTTAAACAAACTGTGATGGATTGAGCTTTACATTAAGTCTCTGAAGATATGTTTGAGGATGTAATTAATTAAACCATTTATCTCTGTACTAGGTTGGATTCGAATTTTTCTAATCATGTTTGAGTAATAGTTTTCATAAACTAAGGAATTCTATTATGAATTTTTTAACATGCATTTTGTTTGAACAATTAAATACTATAACTACACAAAATTCAGCTTTTCTGTCATTTCTTAAATCAATATAATCATGCAATATATGTTTGGCTTATTATTTGAGAAATAAGTCACAATATATTTCTGATATAAAACATTAGAATATTTTATATCACATATATTTTGATGTTTTTTATTTATTTTAGGAAAAAGTCTTATGTGGGAAGGGTTAAATACTCTCATATTAATTCAAATGGCAGAGATTCGTCAAAACTTTTTGTCGCAACTGAAAATGGTGTTGTTGCAGCTCTAAATCTTCATGATGGTATGATCTAATTACGTTTTCTTGTTATTAGCTTCTGCATATAAAGCATAAACTAAATTAAGTAAATTTTACTAAAGTTCAATATACATACTAATGAATAATATATCCTTTTAGGTTCAATAAAGTGGAGGAGAGTTTTGGAGCTGGCTGAATATGGTGTTATCCATGCCTTTTCCGTTGGAAGCGAAGTGGTTACTCTTTCAGGCAGTGGTCCATACTTGCTACGTGGATGGAATTTAAATTCTGGAATTCTGAGCTACGAATGGAACATTCCTGTTTCTGAACATAGGTAAGCTTAAAAAGTGTAAGATTGTGTTGTAAAAAGATAATAGACTTATAATATCTTTGTGTTAAAACTCTCAACATGATTTCTGAGGCCCTTCATTGTTTTGTAGTTCTTTTATATTTTTTTATGAATTATAAAATTAAACTCACTTTTCAGTGACATTAAGTGGACTATGGATGAAAATAATTTATACCAAGTGAGATTCCTTCAAAATTTGCTAGAAGTAACATCGTATAACATTAAAACTGGAAATCCAGCTGGATTTACAAGCACTATTAGTGCACCATGGCTAGATGCCTCTTCTAAGTAAGTAAATGAGTTTAGAGTCTTTCAACATAATATCTGTTTCTTGTCATGTATTAATTAATAATGTATTGTATTATATCATTCACTAACTCTGATATTTGTAATAAAGAGACACTAATTAAAACATAATATATCTCAAAGGATTCATGACTCAGGACACTTTGTATCTCCGCAATGGGGAGAGTTTTAGGCTGTTTATATTAGAAAAGGACCATGGAAACCTTCATATTACTTTCACTGTTTATCTAGGAAAGATAGGAATCTCATTCTTCATTGTCAGGGACCAGGAATAACCTAGGAATGCTTTGGCTGACAATAAAGGTATATCTGGAGAGAAAAAATAGAACATGTACCAACAAAGCCCATGAAGGATGTTAGGATCAGTACATTGTAATGATGTACTGCATCTAGACCTGTGGCTGTGCAAAGAGGTGAAAATCACATTCAACCACCTCATTTCTCCCCCAACTATGAGTATTACTTTATAGAGGCTGTGTTTCCCCAGGATTAATTCATCGGTGATTTAAAGAATAAATAATTATTCCTTGAATTCTTCCCGGGAGATAAGAACACTGAGCCTTACTCTCTGAACTAATCCACTTCATAAATTAGAGAAAAAAAAATCAGAGATGCCATTTTAGGAGAAAAAAATTAACATGTTACAATTACTATAAAAACATGTCATGAGTCAATTGTTGAGATCTAATAACATTATAACATAAAAAAAAAAAAAAAATTGTAAAAACAAGAAGCAAGCTTTCTTTTGATTCAATGTATGATCATGATGTTTTTATGTAAATCATAGTTATGAGGAATGTACTTGAGCAAAATGTAAAAATAAACAGAGATATGGGAATTTTAGACTTAAATTGCTGACTTTTTTACAGGAGGTAAAGCAGGCAGAACTTTATGGTATAAATAAGTAACCAACCTTCTTGATTATTCATTTACCATCAGAATTGTTCTATACATATTAGTTATTATATTTAACCATTCATGTTCTTCAACTTCTATTTTGTTGTTGTATTCCTCTGGCCTTCCTACCCCTGTAATTATATAAATAATTTATTCAAATGAACCTCACTTTATAATATTGCTACATATAATTTGTTAAACAGTAGCAGATCTAGACCCTTGTTAATAAAATATTGCAGAATTAGTTAGAGCAGATGCTGCCGAAGAGTTTGGAAGGTATCCAATTCACCCCTAAGAGGAAGGAGTCCAGGGGTACCCTTAATTTTTTCTGGAATTTATTAGTTGTTTATTTAATTTTTATGTGGTGCAGAGCCCTTGGCAATCCCTCTCTTCTCCCATTCTCTTGGATACGTCCTTGTTCTTAATATTATGTGCAATTGACTAGGTGTCACATAAGAAGTTGGTTGTTTGGTTGACTGGTAGGAATGATAACTGTAAATAATCTAATGGTTAACTTGCAATAGGTATCAGGTAATTTTTTTTATGACTGTTATTGGCGTAATTATAGACTAGCCATTGTGTCTCTGTTGTGAGAGTACTACCAAAAAGGAAAAATGCTGCCATGAAAATGGGTATTAATTGACAAAACAAATAACATTTTAATCAATTGAAAAATTCATGGTTTTTTAAAAAAATTATTTTCTTAACAAAGCATTTAGTAAATATTAATGTACTAGTTAATATGTATCAAGATATCATTTTAAATATAATACAATTTTATCAACATTATAAACAAAACTTTCCCTTAATTGTTATAGGTGTTTATTAGATGAGGGAACTATAATTTGCATCTCTGAAAATGGAATTGTTACCTCACGTTGTTTATCATCAAATGCTCTCAGTTCTGCTAAAATTCCTCTTTCTGAGAAGCCATTAGCTTTAACTCCGATACCTTCCCCATATCCCTCAGCTTTAATGACCACCGATAGTGGTAAGCGTATGGCTGTTGTTGTTTCTGAAGGTTCTTTGTTGTTCTTGGAGATACCCATGAATGCAGCTGCTGCTGTGAGGAAGTCTTCAGCAGGACCTATTCTAATACAGGCTTCATTTAGTGATGGGGTAAGTGCATTACTCTAGTATAGGGTGAAAGTTCTTTTTAACATTTTAATATACTGATGGTTTTATAACTCTATGACAATTATAAAGTGCTTTGATTGTATGGAGGCCTCATTTGCCATCTCTTTTAAAGGTTATTTACATGTATTGTGAATAATCGACTTTTGCTTTAGGATTATGAATTATCTGGTATGATTTTAAGCAGTAAACATTCTCTCCAAGAAAAGAAAAAAACTGATAGAGCTCAATTGCCTGAAGGGTTATTTTCTTCATTTGAATGCATTTCTGATGATCCCAATTTATCATGCTATTTTACTTTGGTCGGTGAAGATGACTCTCTTATTCTTTTAAACCAAGGTATTTCTTAAGTGCTATCATTCAAGTTATGTTCATGCCATGTTAAACTAAGAGAACTGTTTAAAGTGAAAATGAAGAGTTGGTTTTATCAATTAACTTATTTATCTGAATAGGAAAAGTATCGTGGGTGAGAGAAGAAGCACTTGCAAATATTGTAGCTGTTGAAATGATCGATCTTCCTGTTTCTGATGAAGAAGCTGCGATTGAAAAAGAGTTCGCAAACAAAGAAGGTGAGAGATTAACTTAAAAAAGAAAATTGATTTTATTATTATTCTATAACATATTGATTATTAGGTTACAAATTGAGCCAATGAATAACTTACAGCTATTCTTAGCTTTTTTAGGGGGAATTGTCTTAAGGAAATTATTTTAATTGATCTACCAGGGCATTCAAAAAGTCCTGTCGTTTTTCGTTTGTTCGTTGTTTATTTTGATTCTAGAGTGTTTGCTAATTAATTCCGTTCAATGCAACTTTTATCCATGTAAACACAAATGTTTATTCTTTATGAATAGGAGGCTAAGGAGGATTAATTTAATGCAGTCACCATCCAACTGTCTAGTTAAAATGAT
>NW_027113046.1:152052-164754 GCF_000696795.3 Halyomorpha halys | reverse complement strand
GATTATTTGAAAATATTTATTTATTTATAATTTCCCCCAAAAAAAACGACAGGACTTTTTGAATGACCTGGTAATAAGATTTATTTTTATCCTCATCTTTACACTATCGCACAGTATACAAAGGTATGGATTTTCACAATTGACATTTTGACCCTTTATCAAATATTTTTATTTCTTTAGCATTACAATACTTATCTTGGACTACAAATTGTGTAATTGCAATTTTTTTTTTTAATGAATCATTTAGAGTTGTTCACAATAAAATGAAATTTATTAATTTTCTATTGTAAATATTATTTTATATCTTTTTTCTTTTTGTTCACCCCATGCCTGGTTATTTCTGACATATTCTATCCATGGTGGGTGCAGTCAAGATTTCTTTCTGTGGGATCGCCACAAAAAAGCTGAATTCGAACCAGTACTGCTGCGGTAACTATTAGTTAAAAGCGGGATAGTCCATTAATTAAAGATGGTGCTTCTTTTGTTGAATAAACCAAGACAAATCCTATTTTGGCCTGCTAAATATTCTTCTGAAAGATAATAAGTAAGCTTGGGCAAGTGGTTATCATTAGCTGACAAAATAAGTACCTTACATCTATCAGGGAATTGGATAAGCCAGGTGGTTAGAACACACTACTAACATGTGTGTGTCCCAAGTTTTATTTTTATTAGTAACACTAGAAGTTATAATCTTAACATCCTCAAAGCTATTGTGATGTTCACGTGATCGTCTTGTGATCTCACCCGTCTTTAAGGTTTCTTATTTGTATATTTTTAATAAAAATAATTTATCTTTTATAATTATATATTAAATCTGTTATGCTGAATATTAATATTTATGAAATAATTTTTATTCAACAGTGGACTTTGGATTAACAAGTAAGTAACTCTAAAGTAGCATGGAAGTTTTGATTGCATTGTATTGTGTGCTTGGCAGTGATTTTTTTTTTTTGTACAAAGGAAGAATAATGAAATTTTGAAATTTTAGGTTATATTTTTTAATATATGTCACTTCTTTACTTTAATAGTACCACATTGAAGGAAAAAAAATGTTTGATTTTATTTTGAATTGAACGTATTCCAAAGAAAGTACAGTATAGGGGTTACTTTCTCTACTTGGGTCCCCTTATAGGCTTTCTTGAAGCTAGTTGGATTGTCACAGACCAACACCTGTCTATAGTTTAATCTAAACTATAATTATATTAAATTATTATATCACTATTAATTGTAGTGGAAAATGTTGGTAACATGAACAAAGTTAACTTACCTACATAACCTTATGATTTATTAATTCAAAAATGCTTTTGTTTTTATATTTTATTGTCTCGACATAAAAATTTTTTAATGCCTGTTTTGATCAATATAAGTCTTAATCCAACTTAACTGGTGTTTAGCAGGAACCTCTGCCTATAACTCCCTGATGAAGACCTGAAAATTAGGTCGAAATGTCGGCACAAATAAATAATTTGTTTGTTTATTTCTGTTTTTTTCTCCTGACCTCACCCTCCGACCATCTTCTCCTCTTATTTATCTACGGTCAACTATCTTCACCTCATTATAAGTCTTTATCCATTTCTTTTATGAAACAGTAAATAGATATATTATTGACTAGGTATAATCAATGAGAGGCTGGTTCAGTCTGTTTTGATCAATATAAGTCTTTATCCATTTCTTTTATGAAACAGTAGATATATTGTTGACTGTAGATATAATCAATGAGAGGTTGGTTGGGGATTCAG
The DNA here is from genome assembly GCF_000696795.3 of Halyomorpha halys. NCBI lineage: Eukaryota > Metazoa > Arthropoda > Insecta > Hemiptera > Pentatomidae > Halyomorpha > Halyomorpha halys. The sequence goes on along the minus strand of NW_027113046.1, from coordinate 163,015 downwards.
TCAAGAGAGAAAACAAACAGCTATTCTAAAACTTCTTTTAATATGTGCTGACGGTTCAAAACTTTAGGATTTCACATGGCCTTTCCTTTATAGACTTACTGAAATGTCTAAGGAATTCTGGAATGGGGATATTAAAATCATTTTTGCATTTGGAGAAAAGTTTATAGAAATCTTTTAATATTGGATTTTTTACCAATGCTTTACCTGATTACTGACATTTAATGTTTGTTTATTAAAGATTTACTGCCCATATGTACTCCAAATTCCTCAGGAAAGGTGGGTTATCCTACAAGTAACCTAGCTATTCTAACCAGAGCGAGAAAGGCACAATTTATTTGGCCCTGTATACTCCATTATGGCAATTGGTTAAAATAATAAAGGGTCTGTCACAATATAAATCACTACCTATCCGAGGCTAATTAGAACCGGCACCACTTTTGACTTAAGAGTGCTATGGCAATCCCTGCACAATATCAGCCACCACTGGCTCACATTTATCCTTTTTTAAACTATCTTATGTTACCTCTGACCATCTGTAAAAATTACTGTTATCATTTTAGGAGTTAATAGTATTGACCTTTTAGCTAAATTTTATATTTTTTTAGTATTAGGTGTAAAGTTCTTTTTTTTTTACTTGACCAAATTTTTATGCCATTGCTTTTACAAAAAAAAAAAATTAAAAACAGTTAAACTTTTGTTAAGCAGCCAACTCATGACTGGGACACTGTCAATCCAAGATGTTATTATTTCAAATATAAAACTTAACAGAAATGTAAAATAACACTAGTTTATGATGTAAATAATATTTATGTTGAAATTTTATTATATATTTAAATCTTTGAAAAGGACTAATAATACACAATGTAAAAATTAACAATGACAGCAAAGTTCTGGTTTTTTTTTTTAAAAAAGTCAATTATTTTCTCTTTTTTTTTCAACATTTACTATATCTCGTATCCAAAACTTCTCCAATTGTTCATGATTAAAACATCTATCTGTTTCTCTTCCTATTTTGTCTTCTGTTTTTTTTTTTAACTAGGATAGTTAACTATACTTTTTATATAATAACATTACCAAAACGGAATAAAATGATCAAAATGTATTTGAAACTGTTTGAATTACAAACACGGACTTATAAAATATTGTTAAATTTTATAATGATTACTGTATTTTCTTTTGTAATATTTTGCATGTTGCATGAATCTGATGACTTTTGGAAACATGTTTTTAATGTGAATAAAATGAAATTTTCTTCTGTCTTTAGATGGAATCATTTATAATATCAATGTCCTGTGTTTACTAATCAGTTTTTGTGTTGTCCTTGATGTGTTTTTCATTTCTGAATTAATTAATTTGTTTTCCCTTTGTGTGTGTGTGTTTGTGTGTGTGCGTGCTTGTGATTTGTTTAGTTTGGTAAAAGGAAAATATTTATGTATACACCGTTTTATTTTGTTGAACATTTTAATTACTCTTGATTTGTGTTTGCTATTGGTTATGTTGATAATATGGAAGATGTTTTTGATAATTTTGTATCAAATTTTAGTTGATTATACTACTGTCCAAATTGGACTATAAATTTATAAAATCATAAAAATAAATATTTAATTGTTTATATGCTTAAATAATGTTCCATATAACCATAAGTAATAAATTTCTGAAACATTATAGTACATGACAGTAGATATCATTTAATATATAAGAGATTCTCTACTTTCTATTGCAATATTTTAGATGTTGGTATTTTTTATGTTATGGATTAATATTTTAGTACTATAGGGTAGAGGTCTCCAATTTTTTTTTTAACCCTAATACCTCACTCATTCCTTCCCTAAATCGTATTGATCACACTGACTTTTCCACTGATAGTCTGGACATTAAAGATCAGAAAATGAGAATTGGAAAATATGTAGATCTCTGTTTTCAGGGGCATTGTCACAACTATTTGATGGGAGTGGCAAAGCTTAAATTTCTCATTAATTACCTTTTTTTTTTTTTTATTCATTTAATACCTGCCTGGTGGGGCTTACATGTTTAATGTAAGAGGTACATTTTTTTTTTTTTTACAATTGATTATGGGAAGGGTATAGCCTCCTACAAAAGACACCCCTAACTATATATAATGTTGTAAATAAAAAAAAAATTAAGATGAAATAAATAGATAAAAATAATAATTCTTAATAAAAGATATAAGTAAAGTTAATAACAAGAACAATGACATTTATAGATCTAGAAAAATTAATAATTGACTTGTAATGGAAAAAAAAGTTAATTTTAGAAAAAGATGAAGAGGAAAAAAAAATAAAAATAAAATTTTAGAATGATGATTACAGAACTGATAAATATAGAACTTATAAAAGGATGTCCTGCAGCAGGCTGGGCTTCAGTCTTCGGGTTGTGGTTGGGTTTCCCAAGTTGTAGGTCACTGCTCCTTTAACTGAAGGTAACTAGGAGTGGAACTATGAACATTTTTTTTTATATAATCCTCTATTGTCTCCATTTGTAATTCCTTATGCAATAGGCTGTAATAATTACCTATAACTATAATAAAATATCTTATAAAATAGGCTTGAGTTACAAGCCTACCTTCTACGCCACAACCCCTGATGAAGACCTGAAACTCAGGTAAAAACGTCGGCATAAAATAAATAAATATGGTTTTGTTTATTTATGTTGTTCTTTGCTGACCGCACCCTCCCCCCCCCCCTGACAAACTTCTCCAATCATAAAATATCTTAATTTCCTCAACTAAATTATGAAATATTTTCATTTTCTTGGCATAATAATTTTCTTTTTTGTTCAAAGGCAGCATTATATTTTTAAAATCCCAATTTCTTAACTTTGGCGGTATTTATATTGGTTTTAAATTTTAATATCTCTTTGATTAAAGTTTTATTACAATTTTAGCAGTTTGAAATTGGTTCTCAACTTCTTGGATTTTCAAATGATTGAGACGAAAGGAAAGGGAGATTACACCATCTACCCTTTCCGCAACAACTTCTCTGACTGGCTTCACTTTAAAATATTTGAATTTTATTTTATTTGTAAATATTTTCATTTCATGTCTGATTATTAAACATATTTAAAGTAAGCATGGTTCTTCTTAATTTTATCAGTCAAATATAATCCATATGTTAGAATATTTGTTGATTAAAGTTCATTTGATTCAACTTTAGGTGGAATCGTGGGAATGTTATATAGGAGAATACATAGCCAGTGCCTACAGATTGTGAATGCGGTTATCAGCATTCTGGGATTGAAGGAACATAGAAATCAATCGAGAGAAGACCTCGTCAAGGATCAATTTGGTCTTCATAAGCTCATTATCATTGTTACAAAAGTAGCCAAGGTAGGTTGTTTAATTTAATTTGTAAATAAGTTATTATATAAAAAAAATTTATAGTACAATTATGAGCTAATGAGGTCGAATTATAATCATTTGAAGTTTATTTTCAATCATCAATTTCTTTTAGTAGTGCCTCATTTATTAGATTGTTATAATTAACATCTTTAATTGAAATTTTCATCAGTCTCTATTAAATTTATTTTTCTACAGATTTATGGAATAGAAAATGTTGATGGAGATATCATTTGGCAACATCACCTGAAGGATGTAAAACTCTTTTCAGCATTGGAATCGCCATATGTACCTCTTTTTGTTCAAAGAACAAGCAGACATCTTCCGTATCCAGCAATATGCACTCTTCTCTTTGAGCAGAAGGTAATATCAATTAGGATTAGGCTTTTATCATGTATGATATAAATTATTTATGAGCAAAAATATTGAGCATTAAGTTTAATTTTGTTATATCAACAGTGATTAGAAAGTTTCAATTGTCTTAACATAGCAACATAGTAAGACAATTAAGATTGTATTTAAAATAAATAATAATATCAATATTTAGAACTATCAATATAGTTCACCACCACAAAGGATAGAAATATAAATTCAATTATTAAAGAATTTTTTTAGTATTATGGAATTCCTTACTTTGTCACAAATAAAATCATACATAAAGACCTTAATGATCCCTATGTAACCGATCTAGCCCGAACCAGATATCACTCCTTCCATTACAAACTCCCTAACCACTCAAACCCCCTAGTTTCTAACCTTGCATCCTCTTCCATTCCTGACAATCCTCCGAGGCGCCTGAAAAGAAGATGGTCACGAAACCTGCTAATGTAAAATGTCATTAGTTGCTCTACGCGCCTGTAACACTCCATTTTAACCAAGATCAAATTTACAGAATGTATTATATAAAATACAGTTGTCAATTTCAATGAAGATATTTAAAAAAAAAAAAGAAGTATTATGGATTACAAAACTTTAAAAATTTAAGTGCTAATGTTATTAAGTTACTTAGATTAGACTAAAAGATTTTAATCTTTACATTTAAATTATGAAAATATTTTTGACCAAAATTCTGTAATTTTATGCTTAAAGGGGACAGAAAATACAGCATTGTATGCATTCAATCCAATCAGTGGACAAGCTCTATGTAAGTTAATAAATATTAATATATATATATGATAATAACACACTCCTATGTATTAAGTATTCTCCATCTTTATTTTTTTATTGGAAGATCATTGATTGAGCGTGTGTAATATATAAAAGGAAGATATTCTGGGTGTGGTCAAAATAACTCAGGTAGTAATTAAACTATTTATTGTAAGCTGTTCCCTTGTCCCCCCCCCACCAATATTTATTGCTCATTTTTATATAAATTTTCTCATATTTTAAATAATTTTTAGTTTGCTTTATTTCAGGTTATCTGTTACATTATTTTAGTTGTTTGTATCTTTTTTAGTCCTGACGAAGCCCTGCAAAGCGGGGTCAAACATTGACTCCTAATAAACAGTTTAATTATTATTTGAGTTATTTTGACCGGTATTGCACTTTTGTATATCTATTTTTTTAAGTTTCCCTTGATTATTACTTTTTCTTATACATTCTTATTTCTCTTTACCATCCACATTATTTTTTACATTCAATTGTATTTGTCTTTAGTTTTTCTTATTTTTATTCTTACATTTGATGTAGCCCTGATGAAAGCATACGTTTTGGACCTAAATATAGGAAAAATTAATTTAAAACATTATAATTCACGATCCCAATTATTGGGATCCGTCAAAATTTTGAATTTTTTTTTATTATTCCTTTTTCCTTTATATATTTATTTGTTTACTGCTTAATATATCTCATGTTATTATTTTGTTATAAGTTTTTTTTTGTCTTATTAATTTTTTATTCAGTTCATATTTTAAATGTTATGAATGCATTTTATTTATTTATTTCAGTTGGTGGGCTCAATGTTTATAACTTTCATGTAAAGCAGACACTCTTGCTTCCGAAAGAAAATGACGAATTTATTAAGAGCCTGTTGTTAATAACTGATGATGACAAGGTAGAAGCATTCCCCCCTGAAACTATTCAAGAAGCATTGGATTTCCATCAGGATCTTTTTGTATATACGTCAGATGTTGAAACCGGGGACTTAAATGGCTTCAGTTTAGTTAAATCTAATCAGGTAAGAAAATATATTTGTCTATTTTATATTAGGCTAATATTCCTTGTGAAAAAAAAATAATGTGTACCAAGCACATGAGACACCGTAGCTTCCTCACTATTTTTACACATATAATTGTAAATAGGTCTTCTAATTATCATATTTCTTTTCCCACTATAGCACAAATACTTATATAACACAGGTTGTATGAAATTTCAGTTTTTCTTGTGACCTGCATTCTAGTGAGGATCAACTTTACACCATTATAATTAAAGCATAGATTATAGCAAGATTCATGATTTCTCAGTGATAGTCTTGTTAGGTATAAGCAGAACAGGTTATTGTTCTCATTTGGAAACATAAAAGTTTGACTGCCAATCACACTTTATAATTCAACTTATTTTTACTAATTTATTTTTGTATCATTAAATGTATATTTGAAATAACAAGAAAGAAATTCATGGACTTATATTACGAGTTTCTAAATATATAGATCAGAAGCAAAAGAATCACAGTCTTAAGAAAACTACAATTTTATGACTCTATTTAGATGATAGAAGAGCATAGGGAAAAAAATGTTCATATAATTAAACATTTTATTTAATTGCAATTTAATTCACAAAGCAATTGGTGTTTAATAATATGGTGTTTAATATGTTTAAAAAATTGTGGAATCTATGTTCCTGATTGGGAACAATGGGCAATAAACGATTAATTAAATGAAATATTTCTTTTAATCTGTTTTATTTAATAAATATTTTATACTATTTTATTTATTGAAAAGGTGAAGCGTTTCAATTTTTGTCTAACCCAAGCCAATTTGCCCTAGCACGCAAGAAGTATAAAGAATTTACATTTCAAGTACTGTTTTATTTAAACATAGTATACGTTCTTTTTATTCAAATGTATGTGTGTTTGTGATTGTAACTTTTATCTAAGTTCTTTTATTATCTCTAATTATTTCATATTTAAAAACAATGTTGAAAAACAAACAAAATTTAAAAAGATATATTTTTGTTAGTTTGAAGTGAATATTATGCTAAAATCACATAAGCCCAACACAAAATATTATATTTCTGAAATTCAATTTTTTAACCTTAAAATACAGATGGCATGGCCATAAAACCTCAAATACTTGTTTATTCAACTTATTTATTAAGATCATAGTTTACCTCTTCTCTCCCCTCAAAAAAAAAAAAAATCTGTTTTCTTACAAATGAACATTTTTTCAGTTTATTTTCATCTCCAATAAAGTTTCAAAAATTGGATTGAATTACCTCCTGAGATCTGATGTAAGTGGGCTAATATTATTTATAAGTATGGAATCAGTTTCAACTTTTGAAGTTATAAAATAAAAATTTATTATATTTTAGTATTCATTTTCTGACTCTTTCATTTCTCCCTCTTTGTTTTTTTAATTATATATGTTCAGATTGTAATTAGGTCATTTTCATCATCAGTCCCTGATAGTCGTGTAGATCTTTGATATATGTCTTAATAACCTGTAAACTAAATATCAGTAACTGATATTACTGTCTTTTAATTAATTATAATATTTGTTGTGTTGGCAGAAGTTACATGCTATTAGAGTATGGAACGTACAACTCAATGCTCCTGTAACTAGCATCGCTCAAAAGAACAAGGCAGAGAGAGTCCATTCTCAGGGAAGAGTACTCGCTGACAGGAGTGTCTTATACAAGTACATTAACCCACATTTGGTCGCAGTAGCTACCCACACCATAGATCCTGTTCATAAGAGTGAGTCTTTGTTAATCAAGTTTAATTAAGAGCTATGTTATCTTGTAAGTCTGAAAAATATTTTGTATAAAAACGCATTATTCTAGAGATATTTCAAAAGAATTTTTGATAGGAGAAAATTATATGTAATATATAGGTTTTTGTTCACAAGTAAATAATTTATAAATAGTTCTTTGAGTGTATATGATATATGAGTGTTGTTGTAAGCACATGTTTATGGTTTTGTTGAATTTGTTTTTTAGCAGCCTGAAGATGGGGGAAATCTCCTGAAACGTTGCTGATGATATGAAATAAACTATTGTTTTTTAATAAGGAAGAATTTATGTCATTCACTAAATCCTTTTTAATTCCATAAGACTCTTCCAGTAAAAGGATTATTAAATTTAAAAGAATTTTTATTTGAGGAGAAGATGGTTGGGGGTGCGGTCAATGAAACACAAATAAGTATGATTAACTTATTTTAATGTGTTAACATTAAAATAAGTTAATCATAATTATTTGTGTTTCATTGACCCGCACCCCCAACCATCTTCTCCTCATTTATCATCCACGGTCAACTATCTCTCATAATTATGAATTTTTATTTGCTTTGCTTTTGTCACCAATTTGTGTAATAATGAGTTTAATTATGTCTAAACTCATTATTTCTGAAAATACTCTATATTAATTGAAATTCAGCCCGCGAATAACTACATCTTTTATCTAAATTCCTTCTTTATTTTTCAGACATGATTACTGTTTATCTGATTGATACAGTAAGTGGAGCAGTCATTTTTAATGCAGCTCATAAGCGTGCCATGCCGCCTGTCCATATGGTCAATTCTGAAAATTGGATCGTCTATTCTTATTTTAATGACAAAGCCCGCAGAACTGAAATGATTTCTTTAGATCTCTATGAGGGAAAATCAATGAGAAATTCAACAGGTAATCTTATTGTTTATCTATTCTAAGAGGAAGGACGGAAGGTTTTCATAATAAAGTACATAATTAATGTATATTATTTAATTTTTACTGACATTTTGTTTTACATTGATGTAATTTTATGCACATGAAATCTTGGTAAACATTGAATTATACAGCTTTATGTTTTAGTTTGATTGTATCTGTCTTATTAACAAAAATTATATGCAGTATCTTAATTGGATATATTATTTGTGTATTGATTATTATTATGTTACAGAATTCTCATCTCTTACCTATCTCGTGGAACCAATTATTGAGAGGCAAGCCTATATTTTTCCACATAACATTATGGCAATGAAGGAAACTATAACTGAAAAAGGAATAACTAACAAACACATTTTAGGTTAGTATTTAAAGAATTTTATTAATCTTACCCATTTTATTTTATAGTTATTCAAAAAATGTTATTCATCAGATGTATCTTTCTTAAATACCCTTTAGTTAATTTGTTTTATTATTAACGATTTTACTATTTCAAACTGATATACTTTTTTAAAAAAAAACTGCTTGCCTTTTTATTATTATCATTATTGTTTCTCTCTTACAGTCATTCCTTCTTCCTCATCTTGTAGCTTCCTTGTTTGGTTCATATATTTTACATTTCTACAAAGCATAGTGAGAGTATTCATTTGGATTGAAGTCCATTTTTCTGCAGGATATTGTCTGACGCTTTCTCTAAAGGAATTTTTTTTTTTTTTTTTTAAGACTAACTTTATATTTTATACTAGCTGTACTCCATGGTTTCACCCAAAATAAATTTGGATTATATTTGCCACTGATTTAATGAAAATTTATGTGGAAAAAGAAAAAGACCAATCAATAAAAAAAACCGACTTAACAGAAAGCGTCTTTAAATTGTTTGTGAGAAAACAGTTTTTCTTGGGTCAACTCTTGCCTAATTGCTAATATAAAGCATTAGAAAAAACATAATCAGATAAAAAGATAATGGGTTTTTATGTGAACCTGCACAGATTGAAATAAAATGAACTTTATGAAAATGAAATTTATTGTTCCTAAGTACAATATCTTTGCTAAAACTGGTATGAGTTGGATGGTTTATAGTTTGCCAGACCAGAAATGGCTAGTTAGGGGTAAAAACAAAATAAAATAAGTAGTAATGTTAACATTGTGTCTTGTAAAGTATCTAATTATCTTTCAAATGAGCAGCCAAAATGTTAGTGCATATGTAGTGTATTTGAATATTAAAAAAAAAAAAAATCTTATAGACTGTAGAGTCCATATTTTTTTTAATACAAGCCTTATTATATATCCACAGCATAAAGAAAATCATCATTAAAAATTTCAGCTTCGTAGGCATTGCCATGGAGACATTATTTACCTTAGCAACTTTTTTTATTGTGTGATTACTGCTCGGTTACTATGGGTCTTAGCATGATGTTATATAGAAAAAAGTCTTCCATAATAAACAGCCTTTCTAGCACCCAATTTTTAAAGTCTAATAGTTTCTTAAATTATTGCTTCTAACCAACAAACTCAGCTATTTGTAATATTATAGATTTAGAAAATTAGTATCTAAGTACAGATATATACCTAACAATACATGTGTTTTAGTGGGAGTTAGTACTGGAAGTGTCGTTGAAATTCCATGGGCTCTACTCGATCCGCACAGGTCAAACGATGTGAGAGAGGAAGGTGTGCTGCCTTATACACCAGACTTGACTCTCCCACAAGAAGCAACTCTTACATACAACCATAGCCTGCCTCATATCACTGGTATTCACACCTCTCCGGCTGGGTTAGAATCGACCTCTCTGGTTCTCGTATATGGCCTAGGTATATATCAAATATTTAGAAAATCTATAGTTTTATCTTATTGGTTTATTAAAACAGAACAATTTTATTCCTGGATATATAGTCTTTAAGTATATTAATTGTGCAAATTTTGCTTGCTTTTGTCTTCCTGTAACAAAGTTCTTAAGTCTCACTGGACCTATTCGAAATTACACTGTTCCTGTCTTAACCCTTTTCTTGGCACACAGTGACATGAGTGGTACCATTACTTTCTAGAATGTTGTGATGTTCTAAACATCGCAAAAATCACTATATGACCAACAATACCTAGTTTGGATCCTTGTCTCACTCTGGTACCACTTTTGTTTTACGAAACTGTTGTTTGAATATGAAAAATAAAATTAAGATAATGTTATTTTCCAGTCAACTAGGGACCGTAAAGAAGTTTCATTGGAAAGTTTTGGAGAAACTTTATGATACATATGATTCACAAAAAATAATACATAAAACAATGCATGATTTTTTGGTTAATTAAGCTAACATAAACAAGTATGAATATTAATTTTTTTTACCTTTATTTTATTTTATAATTGTGGGAAAAACATGAGGTCACTAAGTTGAAATTCGTACTACCAACCTAAAAGCAAATATTAGCACCTTTTCAGAATTTCTCCAAAACATTCCAGTGAGATCCCATTTCTGTCATTTCATTGAACCCTATTAGACTTAATGCATATTCTCTTAAATGATACTCTGGACCTAAAAAATCATTGCGTAAAAAATTTAAAGAATTTACTTTTATACAAATTTATTTTTGCATAATTAGTATAGATTAATTTTTAAAAAAAATAAATAAATGCTAAGTTTTCATGCTATAGGGAAAAATCAAGAAAAACATTTTTTTTTGTTTTATTGCATTTTTTCTGGGAAAACTTGGAGATCACTAAGTTAAAATTGAAGGTTTGCAACCCAAAAATATA
>NW_027113046.1:114330-151952 GCF_000696795.3 Halyomorpha halys | reverse complement strand
ATAAATGGTCTCATTTGATTTAAATAATAAATAAAATAAATTCGGAAGGGAATACCTTTCTATAAAATCTATAGAAATTGCGCTATAACAAATGTTTTTTTCTAAATACTGTTTACTTCAAACTATATTTCATTTTTTATCCCCCATGGTCAGGTTTGAACTGGTGCTGCTGCAGTTCCGGGATTGCTAAAACTGACATAAACTTAATATAAATAACATGAAAGTATTACACTTTTCGTTGAATGGAATATGGTCCTGGTGTGATAAAAAAAAACTCAAATAGTAAATAATTATACTATTTTTATTGAGCCAACGTTTCGCCCCACGTTGCAGGGCTAAAAAAGATACAAACACTTGACATAGTTTCAAAAAAGAAAAAACATAAGTGGAAAATAACAGGGGTATAAAGTGAAAAGTAAAATGTAATAAGAAAAATTAAAGGTTGTAAATAGTATTATTTTTCACTTTATACCCCTATTATTTTCCGCTTATGTTTTTCTTTTTTGGAACTATGTCAAGTGTTTGTATCTTTTTTAGCCCTGACGAAGCCCTGCAACGTGGGGCGAAATGTTGGCTCAATAAAAATAGTATAATTATTTACTATTTGAGTTTTTTTTTACCGCACCCGGACCATATTCCATTCAACGAAAAGTGTAATACTTTCATGTTATTTATCTTAAGTTTCTGTCAGTTTTAGCAATCTCGGAACTGCAGCAGCACCAGTTCAAACCTGACCATGGGGGATTGGCTCTTATTTCCTGGCAATCCCATGGAATGAAAACTTGACCCTCCCACACTGGTTAGAATAGAGTGGTTATCTCTAGATAATTCCATCTTCCCTCTGTCAAAATTACTACTACTACCAAGAAGGGAGAAATAATAATAAGAAAATCAGATAAAAAATGAAATCTAGTTTGAAGTAAACAGTCATTATTTTTCTTGTGAACTTGAAGTAGAGTTAGGAAGCAGAGAAGTCTTGTGTTAATCAAGGAAGATTAAGATATTAGAAGAAATGCATCCAACTTTTACAGCAACAAATAGAAGAGGAAGAATTGTTGGAGAATATATTTCATTAAATGAGAATATCATTATCTTTTGGTTTCAGATTTATTTTACACAAGAGTGGCTCCTTCAAAAACTTTTGATGTCCTGAAAGATGATTTCGAATACTGGTTGATTACAGCCGTTTTAACCGGCCTCATTTCTGCTGCTTACATCACCAAGAAGCTTGCATCTCATAAAGCTCTCAAGCAGGCATGGAAATAAATTGACATTATTTTCATTATCATACAGAAAACTTTTTTTAAAAAAAGATTTCTGAATGAAGTAATGGAAAAATTTTTCTTTATACAAGTTTTTACAGTATAGCTCATACCTTTTTATTAATTACTGTGATTTTATCAACAAATAATTGTTTTAAAGTATCAAGGATAACAGTTTTTTTTTTAATGTTTGTTCATTGTTAAAATAATTTAATATAATTAAATAAAAAGTATTTATTCTTTTATAAATGTTGTAAATAGGTGTAAATCTATTTAGATTTAGGTTGTTATATATTTAATGTTCTTTGCATTTAAAACTTTAATTTTTTTTTCTTTGAGCTAACTAAAATAAATTTAAAGTAAAGTATGAATTTTTTTTTCATAAAAAAAATGTATTGAATAGTAATGGCTGATAGATGTATTTATTAATGAGTAAGATTAGTACTTAATATAATTGAAGTTAATACTGATTTTATATATTTTTTAAAAATCACTACTGAAAATAAAATTTCCTTATTTCCTCATACAGATTTAGTATGATTTTTGTATAATTATTACAGAATACATATCTTTCTAATATGTTATGTTTGTGTTTCATGATTTGTTTTTACTTCTTACTCTATTTATGAGCTGCCAATAATATATTATTATATTATATTAATGTAATACAATATTATATCTTGTGAGGATAGAAACAGAAAATTACTACAAGTCAGGAAATGGTCCAAATAAATGTAGTGAAAATATTTCACTTATTTCGACCAACTTGTTTTAACACACTGTAAAATATGTTGAAATCAACTTCTATGGTTTGTCCTCCAGAATATTTTTGTTTCATATTTTTCTTTCTATCGAAGTTAGTAAGAATAGTTCTGTTCCTAGATATTATCTAAATACTTTTAAAATTTAAAAAAATATATATGTTCTTATTTTTACATAAGATGTCATCACACTAAATAGTACAAGAAATAATTTTATCCTATAAAAAGTTAAAAAAAAAAATAGTTTTAATATTCCCTGCTTGTATGTACATGCCATAGCATGCAAAAATGATAAGATTTGACATGTAATATGGAATTGTAACTAGAAAAATAAAGACATTACCTTTCAGTAATTATACTGTTAATTATGCTTTACATAGTGTAAATGCACTATGTACACATTTCGTGTACATGTTTTTTGTTTATCTCTAGGACCCTAACAGCTCAACCTATAATTTTTTGGTAGTACTGAATTTTAATTTTGTAATAAAAAGTAAAATAAATTGTAATAAATGTATCATTGCAATCTTAGATAGTTTTAAAGTCATGGTTGCAGTGGTGGTCACCATTGCAGTGGCGGATGAAGATTATTGTAACGCAATAACTGAGAGACACTTTGGCCTCCATAAAATATTGGTGGAGCTAACACCTATGCTAACTTTATTTCTCATTCTTCAATGATTATGAAATGAGTATTCTTCAAGTATTATGAAATGAGTATTATTTCTATGAGTATTCTTCAATGATTATGAAATGAGTATTCTTCAATGATTATGAAATGAGTATTATTTCTATGAGTATTCTTCAATGATTATTATTTCTATGAGTATTCTTCAATGATTATGAAATGAGTATTATTTCTATGAGTATTCTTCAATGATTATGAAATGAGTATTCTTCAATGATTATGAAATGAGTATTATTTGTGTACCAAGGATTGGATTCTATGATTATATTTCCTAAACTTAAAGAAATAAATAAAATGAAATTGGTTTTTGATCAATCCCTTGACATAATGGTTTTCATTGATTAACTGTAATTACTTGATTCTTGTTTGAATTTAAGTATATTTTCAACATTTTAAGTGAAGAAATTAGTCTGTTGAAATGAAAGGTTTTAAGAAATACATGCACCAGGGTGACTAAAATCTACTTATCACAATTTTGATCAAGTTGTTTATTTAGTAAGATGCATTTTAATTTGTATATAATAATCTTCTCAATTTCTTGAGACTGGTACTTATTGTTTAAATAAATCAATTGGTATTCATGTTAAGTCTCAATACTATATATTTTTTTTTTAAAGTTTGTTTATATGATAGTTTTAAGTTGATCTAAAATTAGAAGTTAATTAATAAAAATTAATGAATTTGTGACAAAATATAGGGTAATTTGACTTGTAACTAATGACCTGGGCAGAATAACCTGCAAAACGTTTTTAAATAATTGAATGTGAGGTGTAAATTTATATTTAAGATTGTCCTTGATGGCGATATAATAATGAGAGTTGAGACTCAATATGGATACCAATTGATTTATTTAAACAAATGCATTTTTATGTTTTGCGAGACTTGACAATACATTTTTCTTTCTTTGAGATTTGGAATTGTAATCCTACATTACTAAATTTGGTTCATAAATATTTCAATTCATGTAATAAACAAAAAAGTAAAAGAAATTAAAAATTGTGGTAGCCTTGAGAATGGCCAACAGAAATGGCACTTCGGGAAATAAAATAATGCATTAAAATTGTATTAATAATAATCATGCGATTCCTCTAGCTTAAGGCAAAAAATATTAGTTCCAAAATAAAAATTAGAATAGAAAAGCAATTTTCTAAGTCTATTCTATCTGGAAAAAAATTTATATTGTAATGTGAGACATATTGAGAGTATGAGGACAGGAGCTCACTCAATCAGGCTGAGATTGCTAAGCTACTATTATAAATTATAACTATAAATAATAAATTAAATTATAAATACTATTGTTAAACTCCTATTAAACTAAAATTGACCAGCGTTGTCCCACTTCTGTTTCGTCTTATGTCATGAAATCAATTTATTCCAATATAAATTTTTTTTCTTGTGTAGTTTCACTTCAGAAACTTAATGAAAAGAAGTAATCTACCATCCTACATACCAAAATCATACTTCTGTCATATTGAGAAAGAGGGGCCCTTAACTGCTAAATCTTTTGGACTTTCCCTATATATTACAGGTGAGGTAAACTTTTACTGAGAACTGTAATAGCATATTTCTCAGTTCAACTTGAAATTACTCATGAACAACATGCTTAGTTTAAGTCAGCTATAACTAGTGAATGTCCACCTTCGTAGAAATATTAACTATAACCAGTGAAGGTCAACCTTCATTTATTTAATACATTAAATGTTCTAACGAATGTTAAAATATTTATAATTATGAATGTATAGCTGTTTATCACTTCGGATACCAATTAATTAGAGTAACCAGATAAAATCCTGGAATCGATGACAGTGTCTATTTAAAACCCTTATAAATCTTAATGTTAGTTCATAATATCTCTATATACCTGATCATAAAGGAAGCGAGCTAATTATCTATTATCAATTGTTGACTATATAACATGCCATGCGTAAAGAAGGTAATTTCCCCAAGCACAGCCTCTGCTAGCAAAGCATTTATTTGATGAACAGAATTCAACAATTTTTGCATAGATAAATTATTATAAATTTCAAATACTGTTCTTGCTATAATTACAACTTTATAGGTTTAAACATTTTAAACCGGTCAAAGCCGCTCAAGATGAGGAAAAATCTCCAATAAAAGGTGTTTATCAGCCACATTAGAAAAGATAATTTGAGTTTATTTTATTTTTTAATAATAACATCCATTAACCATCCTTACCAACAAGTAATAACAGTATGATGAGGTTAGATACAAGGTTTATAAGTTGAGATGAGTACTCCTTACATAAAAGATATCAAATCTATTTAACTCCACATTTCAAAGTCAACCCTATTTCCCAATGTATTTGTGGATAAAATTAAACTCGAATATATAAGACTATAACTCTTATAAACTCAGTAAGTGAAAACTTGAAGGATTAGAAGAACCTAATTTCTTGGTGAAATGATGCCTGTTTGTTTATATTGACTGGTCACTGGACGTGTCCTCTTAATATGTGTTTCTTATATTTTTAAACTTTCAATGAGCAAGCAAGTTTTTTTTTATCCTTATATCTAGAAAACTCAGTAACTCGAAAATTCAATAAATAAACCTTCCTTCAACTTGAGCTTATCTACTTTTGACTGTACATCACATTCAAATAGTACTGAATAAAGAATCTCAAAAAAACATCGAAAACATCATCCATTAAGTTGTTTTAAACAATTCAATAGTTTCACTGTAGTTATCATATACATTTTACCTAAATTCATTCGATTTATATATAGTAGTGCTGTGAGAAAAAAAAAAAAAATTTTTGGTTATAGGTAGAACACTATCTCTAAATATTTATTTTTTATAAAATAGAAATAGACGTTTTTTAAGGATTTGTGAGCACTTCCACGAGTCCAAAGTGATATTAATCAATAAACAGTTATAAGAGTAATATTAATAGAGCTTAAGACCTTGCAGTTTTTAGACAGGCTGTAACCACTACACCAGAGATAATCTTAACAAAATAAAAAGAAATAAATTGAATATCAGTTAGTACAAAACAGTTTACTAAATTTTACATTTTCCAATTGAAAAGAAAAAACTAATAATCATACACTGAGATATCAAAATGGGACATAAGGGAAAGGGATAGTTTGAGGGTAAAATCCATATTTTAATAAATAAAAGAAAACTTTAAATAAAAGCCAATTTTTTTTTTTTTCGAATTGAAAAACGTTTTAAAAATATTATTTCAAATTCTTAGAACAATAAACAAAGCATGTAATGGAGAATATGTAACAAATATTAGAGGAACAAGGTGGACCTAACATAAATTAGATATATAATTTTATTAAGTTATAAAACCAAACCATCCATCCTCATATGTTCAGGCATATAAAATTTTTATTTTTTCCAAAATTAAAATATCTACACATGACTAGTAAAGTAAACAAGAATAATAATCTTAATAGGAAAAAATATGCAATTGGTTTTTATTTTATAAGTATATACACATCTTTCATATAATACAATTACATAGACAATAAAAAAATTGTCTACAGAAAAATCACAACATATAAACCCTTACATACATACGATATATGTATGCAGAAACAAACTCACGAACAATGAACAACAGGTGTATACATTGTACAGTGATATATAAAAGTGTATATACATATATCACACACAGATGAATACATGTTGGTATGCGAATGTGTGCAAAAAAAAACAATAAAAAAATCTCAGAGAGTGGTAACTTTAAAATCTGAATCTACTTGCTTTTCTTTTTTCCATTTCTTTAATCTTTACTAAGTGCAGTTAGGTGCTAATTCAAAACAAAAAGAGAGTTATCATATTTGCAGTTCAGTGACAGAAAAAAACAATGTCGTGTTATAGGCCTATTACAATAGAGTAAAGCATTTTTTTAAGGAGAGAAAACAAAAGCCAAAAAGCGATAAGTGTAGAGCTAATTTGGAAAAGAAATCGCCCGCATTGAAATCATCAACTCTGAGATAAACCACTAAAGATATTTATATTATTTAAGATACTATAATAAAAAGGAAATTAACAATTCTATATCAGCGATGCAATTTTTTTTTCTTCATTTTTCATGAATAAAATTTCTTCTCTACAACATAATTATATAACCTTAAATATATATGTATACATAAATATGTACAATTTCTGATAGTCAAAAATCAATGATAAAATATAATACAGTTGACAGTGTATATATTACGTTTCGCTCTCAATTTCATATGTATCAAAAAAATAAATTAAAAAAGAATAAGAATATCTCGCCTTTACAATACCCATTACAATACCCAAAAATCATAAAAAATATTAAGTATTCGAAAACAAATTTAATAAATTAGGAACCAAACAAAACTGATTTTCGAAAATGAGAATAGAATCTATGAATTTAGATTTATGATAAGAATTTGAAAGATTTTTATGTTAAATTAAAAAAAAGTCCATAATTCACCTTAGCGATATTCTAATAAATAAATTGATAACATCTATTCATATATATTAGACACACTTTCCTACAATGTCAAATATATATGTATTTGTTAGTCCTTATATAAATATATACTTTTCAATTGTTCTGTACACTTTCAACTTCATCCCTAAATATGTATATATACATATACATTTATCTTATTCATCCTAGAATCGTGCCTCACTTCAGTTGATGCACTAATGTTATATCACACATTTATTTTGTTAGTTTTTCTCTTCTTTTATCACTATTCCGTATATTCCCACCATTCTTTTTCATATCCTTCGTGAACATGTTCTAGAAGAACTTTCCGTCTACTTTCGCAATACCTGGAATTACAGAATAATTCAAATATAAAAACAAATCAGTTTTTTTGTTTAACATAATAAGTGATAAGTAAAGTATAGTTCAACAAAAAAATGTTATTTGAAATAATACAAGATATTTTATATTAAATAAAAATACTAACCTATACTTGTCTTGAACTTTTTGTTTTATATCTGCTAAATTTTCAGAAGTGATATCTCTTTCAAGATATTCTGAAAGGGTTTCAGTAGCACTTTCTAGATCTTTCTGATTATCCTGCAAAATTTTTTGTCACTCACTGAAACGACTGTTAAATAAAACATAAAAAATTAATTTGAAAAAAAAATTTACCTCAAATAACACTGATTGATTGTTTTTTCTAAGATAATATGCAAATACATATGTATACATTAGAGTTTGCCTGCATTGACAAAGAATATCAACAGCACGCTTCAGAAATTGTACCTGAGGGAAAACAGAAATAGTCAAAAAACAGAAAAAAATATGGCAATATTAACTTAAAAGAACAATGAGCCTAAGTAAACCCAGAGGTCCTATTCATATCCCACCAATCAGAGTTAACAGCATCTTTCACTCTTTTCAGCCCTACTAAAACATAGATGAAAGATTGTTAGCACTATCTTTCTATCTAAATCTCAGACTTCCACTAATCTGATATAAACCATCGGTTATAGCAGTTTAAAATTATAAAAATTCCTTTATTATTTAATATAACTTTAAGTAGCCAAATAGTGACTTAAACTAAGGATAGAATCCCACTAGGAAAATTTTTACACTGTAATAGGAGAGTAGAAACTTAGAGCAGTTTAACAATTTCGGCAGTGCCAGTCCGATTGGTGAGCTCATGCAATCTTCTATTACAATATGAAAATTTTCCTCAGAATTGAATTAAGTAAATAAATGTTCTTTTCTAATTATTATTATTCTGGAACTAATATTTTATGCCTTAACATAAAAGAGAGAAGGGCCATTAATAGTAAAATTTTAATATGTTATTCCATTAAATTTTTCTAACAAGTTCAGTTCCAACCAGTGTTTTCTGAAGATATAGGGTCTTTTGAACACACCTCTAACAGACAGACTCGGTGACCGTGTACATTTTAAAGTGTTCAGCTCAGACAAGGTCTTTTCAATATGTTCACTCCTGATTGACACAGCTTAAGGCTATTACAGTTAAGTAGATGAAAGTCACTTAAGCTGGCTACAAAACATGGAATACAGAGGATCATCAACTGACTTTATGGATATGGCCCTCTACACACAATAAGAGGAAAGATGAACCAGGTTTCATCAATACCATCTTTTCCTGTCTCGAGCAGTTCTGTTTCTGGACCAAATGGATCTAGGGTAGATGGCAGGTCCCTCGGTTCAATGCAGCCAATATGAGTTGTTCCAAGGTTGCAGCAACCATTATTGTTCTAGATGAGTGGATGTTTTTAAATGAAAATAGAATGTAAAAAACAGAATTTTTAAATGAAAAGAGATCAGTGTGGACCAAGCGGTGAATACATGATAGAGTGATCATACATAAAGCTTTTATAATATATGAGGGAAAGCAATGTGTTGTGTTTGATAGAATATAAAAATTAGAAACAATATACAGAGCTGAAGATGTGTTTAGACTGTGATTGGTGGTATCGATAACAAACCTTAGGGTTTGATAAGTCTTTTATTAATTATTAATTTTACAAGAAGATTATTTCAAAGAAATATCTACAATAACAATAACATTACAACTTAACAGATTGAAATTGTTGATATTTAAAACTCACCTCAATCCAAGACATATTGTGCTGTTGCATCTCTTCCATTTTCTCTTTAACAGAGGCATATAATTTATGTTCAAACTTAAGAGACTGCATGTGATTCATGTACCTATTGCAATAGAAAAGATAACGCTGCAGTGCTGCACGAGATTTTTCTTGTGCATCACGTGCAGCTTTGGCCTCTTCTTCATCATATCTGTTGCAATTATACCTAATAAAGAACAAAACATAAAACAATCATAACAAATATAATAAATTAACAATATACAACCGATCCTCAATAACTCAAGTTTTTTCAGCATACCTCGGGATACACCTGGAATAGAACAATGAGAAAATAATTAAAAAATAATTCTTTTAATTTTTTTTTTTTTTGAGAGAGAGAGAAGAGAAGAGAAAAGTACAACAGAAAAAGAGAAAAATATAACCTCTTCAAGATGAACAAATATAGAAAAAAAAGACAGAAAGCTGTTTTAATGACTATTGACCGCTTTTTCAAGTAATTACCAATTGAAGAGTAACTATAGCAACTATCTACAGGACATAACTATTCAAAAACTAAAACTGCTGAGTCACAACAAAGCTGAGCTCCTGATCCAGCAAAATTAGTACATACTGTTTGAATTGACAATTAATTAAACTCATTAAATTTTAACAGTTAAGTTAACAACCTCAGAAACACAAAGTGGACTAAGACAAGTGGCAAGGTATCAATTTGGCAATTTCCTCGTCATTTTCAGCTTATTATTAAATATATATTAGAAATCATAGGTTTATTTGTATTATTAACATAAGATTTATGTTATACATGATAACATAAATCTTATGTTATTAGATTGTAAAAAAATTTCTGAAAATTTAAAAAAATCATTATATACAATACAATCTTAATTTTTTATTTTTTTACCTGAAAATGTTTGGTAATCCAACAAGCTTGCAATGTCTAAGGGAAGAACATTTTGATTATACATAGAAGGATAAAAGGTGAAGTGGAGGGAGCAGGTTGTTCTGGAACCACTAAAGGCCAATTACTGCTTAACAATAATCTATAATGGTTATCATGTTTTCTCAATAAAACAAATTTAGTTATACATTAATTCAACTTTAATTTGGAGGGTTTAAATATCACTCACATTAGTCCAGAATATTTCGGTCTGAAAACTTGTTGGATTACCAAGATAGTACTGAATTTTGAATAAAATCTCTGTTAAAATTAATTATTAAGGTAACCACTAAAAAACTTAAACTAAGAAGCTAACAAATATCTACTACTCAAAATATTTTTAACCAACCATGCACTACTTAGAATTACAGTTTGTCATACCCGTGTAACTTGAGTTATTGAGGATTGACCATACTGTAATTTTATAAATCATCTTATATATATACATTTATATAAAATGATTGATGTTAGGTAAATATAAAGATGGTCATGGCTGCATTCGAGGAGAAACAAAAAATAGTGCTCAACCATTTATTTATTTCCGTTTCAACGGACAATGTTCTTTTTCAGAACTAATGTGATAAGTAGAGATGTCAACAGGGAATATGTCCTCTACACTTATCACATCAGGCATTGAATAAATAGTTCAGAACTATTAGTTGTTTCTCCTCGACCGCAGCCCTGACCATCTCCTTCATTTTACATCATAAAAAATTTATAACTGCATAATTTAACAAAAGAATTTTTTAGCATAGAAAGCATCTTTTGGACCTAATTTTACGCTGGTCATGATTCAGTCCTTAATCCTTGACAAAGGTTCTTAAGTACACCAGAACTGAAAATATCTTAATTGCGTCAAAAGTAAGATTTTTTTTTTTAAACTTAGTTTAAAAAAAAAAATAAGGATACATTAGTTGTAACATTTTTAGATGGAGCTGTTCATTTATTAACATCTTACCAAGAAGATCCATGAGGTTCCCAGGGTCCAAGACATACCCAGCAAAAATCTGCTTTGCAATTCTGATTTTTACAGACCATATGATTACATCCTCCATCCTTCTCTATGGTTACGTTGCACTTGGGACATTCCTATAAAATAGAAAATAAACAAACTATAATCTAAATAAATATATAAAATTCCTATGTTATTTATACAGGTGAAATTTAATATATCTTTAATAAGGAACAAACTGAAGCACCCAGTATTGTTTGAGCTTTATACAGAGTGAAACGGCCTCTGGTGGGGTTCGGAATTAAAAAATCTTAGGACAGTAGTCTTTACTTAACATTTTTCTACCTAGGAGAAAACAACATTTCAGCGAAGATGAGGTTTATAGCTACTTGCCTGAGCCTGAAGCAAATATTTTTTTCAGAATTAAAAATACTTATGGATGATTGCGTAAATTTGGTCCAGCCACAGGAAGATTGAAAAAAATCATCTTTATAAAAAATGTAACTTGATCACTTTTATTAAAACCCGACAATGAAATAAAATAAAAAAATTTCCAAGCAAATACAGTTTACTTAGTAATACATTATCTTTTAAAAAAAAAAAACTGCACATCGAAAATTAGACACAATCACATTACTTTCCTTAGTATGAGGAACAATATATACAATACTAAGTAGGGAAAGTAATTACCAATTCAGTTTAAAAAGTTATAATGGAATTATCTGGAGAGGAAATGGACAAAATAAACAAAACACTGTATTAATAATTAATAAACATGTATTAATTGTTTGTTCAAAAACCAATTATCCAGCAGCTATATTAAATATAAATATCTCTGCAAATACTTAATTTAAACATAAAAACATAATAATAATTTAACAGTACTTAATCAATACAAAAGCAATGTAGTTCTTTAATTATGTCAATTCTTAAAATGAATTACCTTAGTATTGGCTGCAATCCAATTAGAAGTTTCGGAGTCATCATCACATTTTTTGATCCATCTTTTTAAGAGATGGCACTTGACTGGATCGTGCCAAGCTTCGCCACAAGCAAAGCAAAATGTATGTAAACATTTACAAACGACCGGTCTTGCTTCAACGTAAGACACCTTTATAGCATTATTGCAATCAGGAGACGGGCACCAGCGTAAGAGCCTATTACACTAAAATATTAACAAATAAATCATATTATATCATACTTATGGAAGAATTTATAAGATAATTGTTCAATCCTTGGACATAATCAATAAATAAACACACATAATAAAACCTTGATTTGAAAGGAAATAAATAAATGAGATACTATTCCGTTTCACAGATTATTAGGAAGGTTAGTCTTTTTAACTTTTAATCTCTACCATGAGAAAACATTACTAATCAACAGTACCAACAGCTGTTTTCTGATAGGTACTGATGAAGTACATGCATGATTTTTATTTACACCATTCTGCATGAATTACAAAACATTTGGGTGAAAACTTCTCTAGGTAAAAAGTTTTCTACGATCATCAGTTCAAAAAATGTTTTAAGTTGAGATATCAGAACAGTGATCTGGCATGAAGTCAAATCATACAGGATACATGACATCAATTATTCTTTATTCTACACGGAAAAACAAATTGATTGGTATATAATACCTATTTTAACTTCAAAAAATGGCTAAAGATAAAACTATATTACTTGAACTATGTCTAATGTAACCTAAAAAAGATTTTCAAGCCTCTAACAATTATAGCTGTGAAGAGTTGACTAAAATAAATAGAAATATTTAGAATTTACATGAATTAATAATAATGAAAATAAATAAATAAACAAACCTCAACAAAACTGTTAGTAATAAGGTGTTGGTATTTCAGCCTAACTTTAGAATCCCTAACTAGTCGCATGACGGTGGCATCATCAACAAGTATGTCACATCCGTGAGCAGCACATGCTATTGTCTGTCCAACACCTTCTTCCATTATTTTTGTAGTTAAATATTCTCCCCAGCATGATGTACAAAACCTATGCCCACATTCGAGCCCAGTCATCATCTGTAATGTAATTAGTGGATTAATGTTTTATATAAAATGAATTGACTTTTTGTTGAATAAAAATGTTTCATGCCATGTAGCTAATGAAGATTTTATCAGGCTATTGAATACTATTGGGATTGAATTTTATTAATCATTACCAGATGGTTTTCATTCACAATAAAATAAACAAAATTTTAACCTGTTCTGGCAACGATCCAGTGTAAGATTTCTAAATCTCAAATCTCAGCAAGCATAGCAAACAGAAAAATACTGAAATGATACACCTAAAGCAATAAAAGATCACTACAAACTGTGATAAAAGTGAATGCTATATTAGAACTTCATGATTGATATTAACATGTAACCATTATTTTCAATCATGTATCAAGATAAAAAAGGATGAACCATGCAAAAAGATCGCCATTAGCTGAGATCCAACAAAAACAATCGAATCTAACTGCTTCTCAATAAAATTATCCGGAATAGAGATAAGTAATAAACAAGTCCTGCATTTTTATGCAATCGCATATTTTGTTTGCATGCTTTTTTAATACACTGATCAAAAATCTTTATGAATCAGTGCAAGAAGAAGCAATGAACCAAGTTTAAGTTTGCATACATGACAATATATGCATATCTGGAGTATTAGACCGTCCCCAATCAAGCATCACTTAATAGAAAAAAATATTTATTATGAGACAACATTTCGCACCACTTTGCATGGTTTCATCAGGGCTTTTGAAAGAAAAGTGTCTCATGTTATGTTTTTTAATGTTTAGTTCATTGGTCGTAGTAATTATTAATGTATTATATGGTTTGTGCAAAAAAAAAAAAGTTTAAAATAATTTTTAATCCCTTCTCTTATTTCTTTCTTTAATCAGAACCATTTGTAAGCATATAAGTACATTTAATTGTCTTATTGCATTTTTGAAGGTTTCACAGCTCAGTATTCCATATTTTTTTACAGCTTATTTTACAGTTTTTTTATTGCATATTATGTGGTATATTCTGTTGTTTTTTTTTACTGCATAAAAAACCAGACCTTGGTAATAACATTATGAGAAGGTTACATTTCTGGAGTGAGCCTAAGGTGGCTTAGGGCTGTTAAGGCAAGAATCACCCAAGCATTCTCAATTAAAAAGTATTGATAGTTTAAATCCAGCCTGGGAAAGGAGAGGGTTGAAATTAATTTTGTGGAGAACCTATAGAATGAATCTCAACCTTCTGGCTCTGGCTAGAATAGATTGGTTATCTATAAGATAAACCAATCCTTCTTACCTTATTTGAAGTGCATAAATTGTAAAATTGTAAAAGTTTTATAAAAATAATAATTAAAATAAATGATCAATTTTCGAAAGGTAGGTAAAATCATGTAATCCACTGGCGTTAGTAAATTTCAAATAATAAGTTGGAAAAATAATTTCAAAGAAAATTATTTTCAATCTCGATGGTTCAAAATAAGTTTAGTAACTGTTAAAATAAACACAAAATAAATTGAAAAGAAAATCTATGTTAGAGTGTAGAGTCAATAGAGATAGGTTTCACTAATGAAGAAGGATGTAATATAACAAAAAATTCGAAAAAATACATCAACAGAAGCCAGAAATCTGTGTTAATTACTAATAAATTGTTTTAAATATGGTGCAGGAACACCACCCAGTTAGTATATTTTGTACAACTTCTATGGGGAATGTTATAAATTCAATATTTTCTACGACCCTGTTGAAGAAAAAAAGATAAACAAAAAGACAGTTGACCTTAAAAAGGAACAGAGAATAACCCATTTCACCACTAACAACATAAGCATTCAATAACAAATGTTTGAAAAATAATGGTTAACCAGCTCTCAAATCATAAGTTTGAGATATTTAAAAAAAATTATTACAGAACAATAAAAAAAATAGAGAATATTATTTTAAAAATTAAGAAAAACGAGGAGTTAGTTTAGAAGAATAACACTTTTTTTCTAATAATCCAATCTAAAATATATAGCTAATGAAACAACTAGGATGAACAAATAAATCAGTTTCTTAAATGCAGTATTAAAGTAACTTAATATGAAATGAAACACTATACTTATAGTTGAAAGCCCTAATCTATCGGTTTTACATTCAGTAATCTCAAAAAACCATGATATTAAAAAAAAAAGGAAAAAAATAACAAATAATAAAACAATTAAAAACATTACTACTTACAGGTCCTGGGAGAACCGTGTAGCATATTTCACATTCTTCAGTTCCAGAACTTGATTGCTGTTTGCGGTACTGAAAAATGTACAAACACTCAGTTCTTTAAAATACAGTTCAAACTACACAAATTTATTCATGAATAAAATATAATGCAATAAAGAAAAAAGAATATATAAAAAAAAATTTAAAATTAATTTTTTATTTAATAAGTTACCTGCTCATTGACAAAGATACATTATGGATCTTTAAATAAATACATTTATTTTTGATTAACACTTTTATTACAAAATGATGTAAGTTATTATTCAGGTTAATTACTTCAGACAATCTTAGCTTATATCTGATAAATAGCTTTCGGTGTCCAGAAACATATATGTATCTATTTAAGAAATTTAGAAATAAATTATTCTATACAGCTATACTATAATATTCAACTATAAGTTTATATATTCGGCAAACAAATTAATAATACAAACTTATACCTTTAATTTTTTCTTTATTTTACAGTACATCATTTATTAGAACAAATCTTCATTTCCTATTAATTACTATTTTTTTTAAATTAAAAATTTATCAATACAATATTATAATTGTACTAAGATAATTTTAACATATTCTGATTTTTATATTACTATATGATATAACTTACTTACAGGAGAGACATCCTTACTGAAAACCATATGTTCAATATCTTCTGCCAGGTAAAAAATCTTGCTTCATGCAATATTTTCCATTTCTCAGAGGTTCATGACATGGCTTGATAATGTAGCAATTAATTTTAGAATTTGGTCTTTATGTGCTCTTATGGTTGTATAAATGTGTTTTTAAATTGATAGATATCATAATAATGAAATAAACCTCCACCATAGACTAAAAACTTAAGTAACCATCAGCCCCAGCAATCGTCGCAATAGATTGCACTGAAGATTCTTAAAGAGGCTCAGTAGTGTACGGTGTTCGGAAAGGATATCTCTCCTTCCATAAGTGAATTGAATTAAATAGTAACATGAAAATCTGATTATATATAAAATTATCATAGAATCACATGGTAATAATGTGACAATAATAATAAACTGACAATGAATAAATATTTTAATAAATGAGGTCCTATAAAACAGAGAAAAACTTAAAGCTATTAGTTTGTAATTTAATTAGTAATTAATTTAATCTTAAATGGAGATGAATATGTTGACGGACAAAGCTAATCAACTGGATTAAAAGCTAATAAAAAATTATTAATAACTCTTTGAAATAATTAACTTGCATAGTAAGTTAAATTTAAAACACTCTACCTACATAAAAATAATAATAATAAATAAAACTAATTAAGGGAAAAGTGTAAAATCAAAGATAACAATGTATAATGCATTACAAACTCACTGAAATTTCAATTTGGCTATGAAAACCCCATTTCCCCAAAACAAATATTTAAATGTACAAGACTTATCCTAAATAGAAAAGAAAAAAATTGAAATCATTAATCTTTACCATTTTAAATTCAAACTATAAGTTTATTTTATTAAATAGATTATATGTTGAAAAATATATTATACAACCACATTTAACAAAACAATAAATGTTAAAAACAAGACTGAAGCTAAATTAGGTAAATTTGCATTGTCTAAAATCAAATTTTTAAACTATATCATGTGAAAACTTTGACATAAATGGATATAAGCAATAATCTGTTCTTAGTAACTACAATAATCAAATCGCAGAAAATCTTAAAATACTAAAGGTCTAAAACATTCCTTGAGTTATAATTACAACTTTTTAAACAATTGCAGGGAAGAATAAGACATGTTTTATAGAATAAAATTGACTGAAAATAAAAAGGAATGAATACAAAATTTACCTTATATATTAATAAATCAAGAAAAATCAAAGAAGAACTGACACAATGACTAAGATGTTAACACACTAATTACTTTGATCATAAACTTTATGTTTATAAATATTACTATAAATTGGAAAACTATTCTAGAATTATATTAATATTAAACAAATCCGGAGTTCAATTAGTTAGCAAAAACCACTAAACAAGAATAAAACAGTTAGAACCATTACCTTAGGTCTAGCTACAATTGCTGGTTTCGTGAAAGGATTTACTACACGAGCTTCTGCAAAAAGTTGTTCTTGATTCCCATCATAAAATCTTTCCATCAACTTTTCCTTATCCCATTTGAAGTGATTAAGTAAAATTCGGGTCGTGGTAGCAGGTATCTATGAAAAGTAGAACCTTCATAAGTTGTAAATTAAAGAAAATACTGGAAGATGGAGATATCTATTACAATGGGAAATAGAAACATTGCTGAAGTGGACTTAATTAACTATTTCAGTAAATACACATCAATACAGAATTAAAATTATGACAACTAAAAAAGGAAACTACTTTTTCAACATAAAATAATTGCTTTTGATATGTATTAATCCAGAAATTATTTATTGTATATTGGTATAAACACTTATTCAGCCAAACCAATCATTAACTGGGAACCTACTGAGGATATCAAAAATTTGATGAATTAGGTGCTAAGAGGATGCAATAACTTGAGGAAAATTAACATTAAATTGAAAGTTTCAAAAATGACAAAGGTGATAAACACAAAGTAACCTTGATAGAACAAAGTATAAATAGTGTACAGGAGTAAAATGGCTTGGATCTTCTAACCTCATTCAAGGGCATTTAAAATACATTACCTCTACAACTGTATTAACTTCTTTAATACAGTCTACCATATGCTGAACAATTTCTTCTGTTGAAAGAACTTCAAATGGGTAATCATCTATGTCAGGTTGTCTCTCTCTTGCACTGTTTCCAACGTCCATCGCAAAATCTACATCGTCTCCACTAGATTCGTTTCCTGAGTCGACTTCATCATACAAAGTCTCCTCCTCCGAATCCATAACTTAAAATTTCAAAAAAACAAGAATTCGTTAATACAGAGCTTCGGTATCTCACGAGAAACCCCTTAAATTCCCATTAATTTAGAAATTACACCTAAATAACACTACTGGCACCTGCCATATAAACTGCCCTTACTAACAACACGTGACGTCATCAGCAGAATTGCAAGAAACTGGGAACATAATATTCAAAAGGGTAAAAAATTATTTACGTTATTCCTAGAGTGTATGAAAATGTAATATTAGTATAAGGTAAAAAATTATTTTAATTTAATAAAACATTTTTAAAATCTTTACACAGAAAAGTCTTTATGATAACGTTGTTTATCACGGAGGCACCCTTATCAAAATTTTGAATTAAAAGTTTACATGACTACTACAATGCATAAGTATTTTGCAGCTTTATATTTTCTCACTTAATTGAAGAGCAGTTTATTAAAAATGGCAAAGGCGAACCCCACCAAAACGATAGTCCTAAGTGACTATCATTCTACTGGTTTGATTGGGAAAGGTAGTTTTTCTGAGGTTTATGAAGGTATTCATAAGGTAAAATTTCTAAGTTAACTTGTTTTATTATCAAATTAAAGATAAATTATAATTTTGTGAATAAGAAATGTACAGTCATTATTTTAATAATGTTGTTATTCCTAATGATTTGTTTACTAAATGCTTTATGATGGAGTGATCCACATTATTAGAAAATACTACAAGAAGATCAGATCATTATTATTCATCCCATTTATCCAAATTTCGTTATTTTAATTGTGTTAGGTATCAGGAGAGAAGGTTGCCATAAAAGTAATTAGTAAAAAAAATCTTACTAAAGGAAAAGTGGACGATATTGTATCGGAAATTGAAATCATGAAGTTATTGAATCACCCAAATATTGTTAGAATGTTGGAATTCAAATGGGATGACAAGTGAGTTTATATTGTTACTATCAGTCAAGCAATTTATCTGATTATAGTTTATTTATTAAGGTAGTACTGGTCGGATAAAGTTTTAGGGTTATATTCTTTATTGGCACTGTTTACTTTATCATTCTTGAATAAGTCTGACATTTATTAGTCTTGTTCTAATCAATTTTTAATTTGTTAAAATTTAAATGAGATTATTATATTACATTACCATCTTCGTAGCGCCTCTTCATAACTTGGTTTCACTTCGATAATACATTCGGTTTTTATTGACCGTTTAGAATCCGTTATGCAAATTGAAATCATGTAGATAGTTTTATATAAAGTATATTTATTCAGTTGACTTATTTCGAGAGGTTGAGAGGATAATTTTTATCTCTTTTTCTTTAATCATATCCAACACTACCAAAAGCTTAACATTCAATTGTTATTAATTTCCAAGGCTAAACAAACATATAGCTTTAATTTAATCTTCTGTCCTATTAATGAAACCATTCACAAATAAATCTATTTTTGTGCTTTATCAATAGACAGCTGAGATTTAATATAAGTGTACATAGTATATTGTGACACTGTAGATTTTGAGTTAATGTTAAAGCATCTGATCATTTCATGCATTTGTTATTTCTTTAGAAATTGATACTATTATCTTAATAGCATCAGTATTATTAACTGTTGTTGAAAATAGTTTTACTTTCAAATTTAGTAAATTATATAAATCCAAACAGCTCTTTAAAACTTCGCGCACTAAAGGATAGTTTAGAATATTAATGAATAGATTTATATGTACTTTAAATAAAGCTTGTTATGAAAGTTTTATTTTTGTCCATACTTTCTTACTTTTTATAAATTAAATTAATTTACTGTTTGATGTCTAATCTAAAATACACACATCCTTTTCTAAATATATAATCACACATGTTCCTTTATTAAAATTAATTGAAAAATAAAAATTAGTATGTATGACTGTCTGCATTTATGTTATAGATATTAAAATACATATGTACTCATTTGGCTTACTATAAATGTTGGTTTTGGAAATATAGTAATCAGAAGTAAAATAAATAATTCATTGCAACTGTTTACAATTTATTTCTAAAAAGATGATTCATTATCTTATATCAACCTACAGCAAGTACTAATTAATGAAAAAAAAAATAAATACATAAAAAAATTACACAAATTTATTTAATTTTATTGTAAAATATAATTTGTACCATTGCTTTTAGCCTACTTCCTATGGATTGGTGATTAATGAATTCTATTTCTATAACATTCATTCTAAAGAAATTTTCCAACTGAAATTTTTAATTTTATTAGATTGAAATTCATTCTAGCTGAAGATAAACAATGAAGGTGGCGAAAAAAGAAATATATGGAAATAAATTTTAAAAAGATGGGATTTAATGCTTTAAAAGTTCCTCCTCTAATATATACTATATTTTTACATAAATTTATGTATGGTTTTCTCATTAAACCACTAAGTAGAAAAACGTGTTTGTAATAGCAATTCATCTTCTTTCCTGTTAGCTGTCAGGAATATGAATTATTGTCAAGTACTTAACACAATACCCTTTATAGGGTTTTAATGGTGCATTTCCTTTTAATAAGAGGGAAAGGTTTTTGTACTATAAATAAATTTAAGTTCACAGGTCACCTGTATTAAGTAGTACATTCCAGAAGAATTGTTAAGAAGTTTATTAATTTTTTGTTTAGATGTTCACTGGTTTTTGTAAAGCTCAAAACAATTCCAATTTTTTGTGCTTATGTTTATAAGCATAATCATAAACTATTGAATGTTTCACATAATTTTAGGAATGTTTACTTAGTGCTTGAATATTGTGAAGGTGGAAATTTATCGGAGTATATAAGAAGACTTATTAGACTTCCTGAGAACATTTGTAAAAGAGCTATACAGCAACTTGCAATGGGATTAGCATACCTTCGTTTGAAAGAAATCTGCCACATGGATCTCAAACCGAAAAACCTCCTCATAAAGTACAAACCCTTCACTTTGAAAATTGCTGGTATGCATCTTTTTTGCATTAAATTTGTTTAAGTGATATATTAATATCATTGGATACTGGTTGACAGTTGAGATAGATAACTGGCCATGATCCGCTTAAGTAATGATTACAATTTTTTTTTTTATAAACAATTTGCCATAGAACACAGATAGCCATATTAAATTAACAATTTTTAACAAAATTCAAAGAAGTGTAGCCTCAAATTTGATCTATATTTAATTATTTTATCTACGTAAATTTTAAAACCACTAAAATAAAATATTGCTAAAAATAACAGACTGAAGTTATTATTATCATTCTTTGTTTGAGGAAATCAATCCTATTTCTTTATATTTAGATTTTGGACTGTCTCAGTATCTTTCTGAGAGAGCTTATACAGAAAATGTTAGAGGTTCTCCCCTGTATATGGCACCTGAAATCATTTTAAAGAAAAAATACAACTATAAAGTCGATCTCTGGTCTGTGGGAGTAATTCTGTACGAATGCATTTATGGAAAAGCTCCTTTGAAAACTTTAAAAGCTATCACAGAGGCCATGGCTCAAGAAATTCCGATAGAGGTAAATTTTATGCATTTATAAAGTTCATTGATCTATATAATTTTTTCTATTTAATTTTCCCAAACAGAACTCAAACCCTTAAAAACAAAATAAAGGAAAAAATAACATATTTATTTTCGACTGGTAGAGCATTATACCTAAAATGATTTTAGAAAAAAAACCTTGCAGACATGTTACTGATTTATTTTTAATTTAAAGTGTTATGATCATATTTAAGTTATGGATGTAGGACACGCACATCATTGTATTGTTTTCTTTAGTTTGCCATGTTGAACTACTTTACAGTATTCATCAAGGAGAGAATAAAATATCAAAGATCGAATTAGTAGATTCTTATAGTCAATTAATTATAAAATACAAACATGTTATGGAAGGTTAAAAAAATGTTGGAGAAGGAAGAAAAAAAAATAAGACTTTCAAAAGGTATTTCTCTTACACCAACCTAATTCATCTACAAATTTTCAACCCTCTAACCCAACTTACAGAAGCTAAATTTAAAACTTAAAAAAATAGCAAGGGTGGGAGAAAACAGTTGGGATCCCTTAACACATTTATCTAACCCAAGCCCAATTCACATACAATTTTTTAACCCTTTGACTTTTCAGAGGGGCTGTAGAGATGCACAAAACCATAAAAAGATGTTCTGGAAAGAGCATAATTTTAACTTATGCTATTTTCTGCATAGTAAAGGGCCCTACGTATCGAATTTCATTCCATTTTATCCTAAGTAATTCATTAACCCATAAATGCTAGACAATTTTTAATGAGGTAATATTAGGCATTAAAGGCAACAAAAAGGCTCATATGGATTATGGCCCTATCCCACTCAGGAAAGCAAGAAATTCAATTTTTGTATATTTTTAAGCATGACAGTTTTTGATAATAGTAAGCAGTAACTAAAAAGCTATTTAAGTTTGATCAATATACCTTTAGGAAAATAATAAACTAGGCAAACTTTTCAAACAAAATATGTAAAATATGCCTTTGTCAAAACCATTTAGAAGGTCTTTGTTTTGTTTTTCACAAAATAAAAAATTATCCATGATTTTTTTTTTTTATCAGCCTCCTATTGGACTTCCTAAAGACTTCCCACTTTTAACGAAACTTAAATATTTAATATGCTTCAAGTCCATTTCATTAAGCTGAGATTTGCCTCCAGTGTTGTAACTAGAGACTAATCTCAGCTTTCTGATATAAATCTTCCGATAAGAACAATTTTTCATCTTCAATCTTTAACTTTATTTTATTATGAGTAAAATAATATCATGACCCCAAAACTGAGTTCTATGGGTTATGAAATGGATATAAAATGTTCCCTCTCATACGACTTTTATTTTATTATTTTCGAGAATATTATAACAAAAAATATATTTAGTCTTATATTTACTGTAAAACTGTGTTACTAGGAGATGATGGTTGGAGATGCGGTCAAATGAAGCACAAATAAGTTGGTGTAGTTTATTTAATTGTGCCAATGTTTCGGCTAGAGTTTCTAGCCTTCATCTGGGCTGTTAGCTTGGAAACCAAATATCAAAATGTAAAAATAAAATAATAGTAAATAATTGTAAAACTGTGTTATTTAATTATATTTAAATTAGTTGGATACATAGTAATCATTTATATTAGCACTGTTATTTAATGATTTTAGTATCCTACACGAGTTGCTGTTTCAGAAGATTGTATGAGCTTGTTGAAAGGTCTATTGGTGTACAACCCAAACCAAAGAATGAACTTTGATGATTTCTTCAACCACCCTTTTGTCGATGTAGTCCATGCTCCAACAGAGGAAAATAAGAAACTTGCCATTCATATACTTCACGAAGCAGTTAAATATGATGAGCAGAAAAAGTATCCTGAAGCTTTCAGTGCATATTGCCGTGCCTTGAGATACATGGTTCCCATTTTACATAGTGAGGATAATTAATACTTAATGGTGATATTAGTGCTATTATTATTGATTATATTAACAGCCTGTGTTAGGTCCTGTCATTATCTATTAGCTTCACCATTTTCCTCTATTTTGTAATGAGGTGTTGATTGTTAACTTGAGATTAGTATATGGAGAAGATGGTTGGTGTTTGTGGTCAGGAAATAAACACAAATAAAAAAAAATTATTCATGCTGATGTTTCGACCTGAAAACAATTTGAAAATAAGGCAGATGTTGACGAGATCTAGATAGGTTATACAGGTATAGTTATACATCTAGATATGTCGTACAGCTCATTATTTTAATTCAAACTATTTTTCAATGTTTTAGACACTACTTACATATCTTATCTTATACATATCTTCTTACCTATATAATATTATATTTCATCTTTCATTGTTATCAATCTAATACTATCTACTTCCATGGTCATTAATCAACTATTTTATTTTCAATTCATTGTTATGTCATGCTTCCAAATTTGTTAGTTTATCATTTATTTTAATTTTTATGTTTCTCTGAACGATGTTTGTTAACTCTTTTTGTTTTTAAGTCCTGATGAAGACCTGGAATTCAGGTCGAAACTTCAGAAAGAATAAATTATGTTTTGTTTATTTGTGTTGTTTTTGGGTTGCCACTTTTAGATTACTGAGGCATAAAAGATTTTTAGCATTGGCTGGTATGCTATCATCTTGTAGCTTTGAATGTCCCTCTCTCTATGCAGCTCCTCTCTTCTTTGTAGCAATCTCTGTACATGCCAATCTCACGAAGCAACCTGCCCTGCTCATTCTAATTTAATGACTTACAATATCAGCTTCATTAAAAAGTTCACTGGCGGTACTTATTCTATATGCTTCTCCAGAACTCTCCTTCTTTTACAAAATCTAAAATTCTGTGCAGAACCTTTCTCTCAAAGATAAGTAGATTCTCTTTGTTATTCTTAGAGAGGGTCCAAAGTCTGTGATACATATATAAGTTCTGAGTGGATGTGGAAGAATTTGATTGTCATATCTTAGTGTGCTTTGAGATAAGTCTGCTTTGTATATGCTTCAGCAGGCCATTGTTAAATCTGTTAGTGGCTTTAATCCAACATTTTGATTGATTTCTATAGTTCTTCAGTGTTCTGTAAAAATTTGAATTAAACAAATTAGATATTTTTGTATTGAGAATTTTTTATTGGGGTTGCGATGTTGAGATTAGAAGAATGATAACTGCAGCCAACTATTGCTATTTTGGCCTAAAAAAAAACCCAGCTGAATGGGTGAATACTTTCTAGGAAGACCAAGTTCCAGCTGTATAAAACTTTTATACGTCCCCTGCTTCTATATGAATCTGAGTGTTGGACAACATCTAAGACCAACTGGAGAAGACTGTTACGGTCATAATTCAACAATTGTTTATATAGAGGTATATTTTAGTTATATTGTGGGCATAATGCTTCGGGGTTTTCGTTGTTTCCAAGAAAAAATAACGTGGCGCCTAAGGAGTAATTTATTCTTTATTGTTTAGTCTTTTTTTTTTCCTTTTGCGATTATATGTATTTTTATTTTCCTTTAACTCACCCCCTTCTCCGCTGAGCGTGGGCAAGTATTAACGATAAATATATAACTAAGGATAAATCAAAATTTGCGGTTATAAGACCTTCTGATCTTTGACAGGTAAGTGCAAGGTCTATGTAGAATTTTTGGCGGTGTAAAAATTAGAGAAGAATGGAAGTGACTCTCTAACCGAGAGCTACATAATGTGGATATCTGATGCTATTAGAACAATAAAGTTGAGTTGTTTAAGATATGCAGGGCATATTAGCAGAATAGTGGATAGAGAAGTATAAAAAATACTTTTGTAGAACAGAAGGAGAGGGAGGCCAAAGCTGAGGTCGTGGGAGGTGCTAATAACGTCCTAGCAAGTTAGGAACTGGATGACATCAGCACTTAACAATAATAAAATTTATTTATTAATTATTTTAACTGAAACAGTCCTTGATACTATACTAGACATATATCACTAAATTTTCATTAATTTTTTCTGATTTTTGTATATATTTTCTAAATCAATGATTAACTTATCCTGATTGTGATAATGTTGATGCTAAAATTGTGAGCCATTAATAAGATACTGCTTATGTTGATAAATATTGTTAGCTTAGTTTCATTATCTACTCCAGTTAAGACTTTTTTATTAACTACACAGCAACAGGCTTATAATATCGAGCTTCAAACTTTCTTTGAAATGTGTAACAGAAGGGAACAATGAAAGTTGAGGCATGAAGACTGCCCTTGCACTACGCATGTCTCAATATATGCTTAGCCTCCGTACACGAATGAACATTTTTAGTGAAAGATGCCTTTGTGATATAACAAATATCTCTCGCTTTGATTTCACCTTATGTTGTGTGCTTATCCTAACTAAATGCTGTTAGAAATTGTGGAGGTTACTAGGCAACCTATCGCTTCCAGTTGGAGTCTCACTTGCTTCGATTTCATCTCACCTAATTTACAGAGGGGGCCTTATTGTTATCTAATTAACAAATTTGCTCTTTTTCATGTTGCGGATTTATATTTTATTTTGTTTTATGTATATTCTCCTTGTTAGTTTTAATTATTATTAAATATGAAGCAGATGACTTTAATCTTTCATTTGCCAAAGATATTGTTACATTGTATCGTATTATAGGTTTAAAAGAATCCTATGAATGGACCAGTATGCACCTGAAAGTAACTCAATGCTTATCAAGAGCTGAAGAATTAAAGGTGTCGTTAGCTCAATGCAACCAATTGGAAGATTTTGAAGAATGCTTGAAAAATGATAAGAAACATTCATCTAAACATATAGAGAAGCAATGGAACCAAAATGTAGTACATACTGGTTTGTAGAAATTTGATTTTTTAATTTTTAATATATTAAGTAAGATGGCTACATTCAATTTCTAAAACTACCAATTATGAATTGGTGACCTGGACCACAGTGGTTATCAATTTTATCGGAGAGAAAATATTTTTAAAAAATCTCAGTAAAAAAACTTTTCACCTCATAGTATTATCACATTGTTAAGTTTAGTTACAAAAAAGTTTTAATAACTAAAATAAATGCATTCTTTTTTTTTTTTTTTTTTGGAGGGGGGAGGATTTTTTCATAAAAGATCTATCTTCTGAGTTTCTGTATCACTTGAATTGATAGCAGAGAATTACCTAAAGCTATTTTAAAGTGGAAATGCTATTTTGAGCCATTTTTATAATTTATGGTAGATCACAGGCTTTGAACTAGCGCTGATCCAAATGACAGAGAAACCCTCAAAAAAGTGCATTTGTTTGCAGATGACCGTTCACATTTTTATGGAAATTATATATTTATATTCTTATCTTAAACAGCGATGATATGAAAATATATCTGTGAGGAAAATGCAATAATGAAGAACCCGAAAGTTACTATTTGTTTGCAAAATCTCGGATTTTACAAATAATGTTAAAATTGCTTCAACTTTTGAATGGTGGAAGATAAAATAGTAAAACAATAAGTATTCTTGACAAAAATTGAATTCACTACAAGTTCCTTTCTAATGAATTTTTCTTGAAAGAAGGTCTTGGCAGTTGTACAAACAAGGTAAAAAGTGTAATTCAAAATTTTTTGTCAAGGTTATTAAATTATGAGTATATTCTTGTCTTAAACAGTGATGATATTAAATTATATCTGTGGCTTGGCCCCCTTCTGAAGGAGCCAGTGTCATTTTTTTTTTTTCAAATTTTGTGTTTTTATTCCAAAGGTCTTCAATTTAGTAAATCTTTAAAATATATCCTAATGTAACCTTTAAATATACAATACAATTCAGTGTCAATTGAGGAGGTGGTAGGAAATGGGGTCCAGAGGTCGTTAGCCCTTTTTTTGGAAGTTGTCTTATCTTACTTATTGTCCCAAGATAATAGTATAAAAATTTCATTATGTTGTTTAGACTTAACAATTGTTTTTAAAACCTAGTGTTATGGACCCTTCTTCAGCAGCTATATATGTCTTGTGTTTTCTCTTGTAGTATTTCAAAGTTGATTTTTTAATAGTGACAAGTATGTTAAGAGTGCAGCTTTACAATATTAAAAAAAGGAATAAAGCAGGAAGTTCAAGACAGGTCTAACTTCAAAGAAAATGTATCTAATAAGAAGAGGGATTCTGAAAAAACTTACACAACTCTCTCTGGAAAAGAAGTTTCTGAATATATTTTCACCATTGTCTAGGAATGCTACAAGAAAAGGTAACTAGCGAAGGCTAGTAATTATAATTTACTTATTTCTGGTTTCACAAAAATAAAGAAGCTCAAGATTGTTGAATTGACAACCTCACTGAAGATAGTGACTAAGTATTCTTATTTATTTTGAAATTAGTTGTGAATAATATTGTTTTGTTATTTACGTTTTAAAGAATTTTAACTGATTTAAAAATATTTAAGACAACAATATACTTTTTGTTTTGTTGTAATTAGATACTCTTTGTCCTATTTTCTTTTTAACAAACCTCAGAGTATATACGCCATGGTTTGAGTTAATGTTTATGTAATAAAAGAAAAAGAAGGTTTTACAGAAAAAAAGCTACATAATGTTTTTTTTTGTATAAGTCTATTTGTTGATTTTGGTATTGTTCATATTTGGTTTCTTTTTCTAACAGTAGCAGAATAAGGTCAATAAAAAGAAAATCCGGAAATATTTTAGATCATTAACATAAAAATATAAATAAACTTTAACTCAAAACTACTGTATACGGAATGGGCCTTTTTTCCTGCCGCCTTCTTAATTGTGAACAAGTTTGGTACCAAGGATTCCTAAGCAATAATCTATGCTTTCCCATCCATTTTTCTATCTACTTAAATATGATTTCATTATAATTTTTTTTTACTAATTTAGTTTATCTTTTTCAGGTCAGATGGATATTATAAACTGCATATCATCTACTTCATTGGAACATAATTCAAAATTAACAGTATTAAATGGTATTTCTCCTGGTTCTTCGGGCGTATCTGAAAATAGTCAGTCCACAGATTCTCAAAATACCTCTTCAGAATCTTCATTGAAAGGAACATCAACATCAATAAGCAAATCCTCAAAATCTGGAATAGACAGTATTCTAACACGTCAAGACTCTTCTAGACTCAGTAAAGTTTTTTTTATTATTGTTAATATTTTTCTATTTGATGGAGAAGAGGTGCAAGATTTGAGCTTGCGGGCTCCAATGGGTTCAATTTTCTTTTTGTACCACTGAAATTTGTCTTCAATTTATTTACCTAGTGTTGTGTATGAGGTTATTTTTAATAGAAAACATTTTTTCTCTTTAGTTTAAAAAATATTCAGCCTAGCTCAATGCTTATAAGAATAATAAATGTAAAGAAAAAAATTATATAATTAATTTGATTGTTTGCATATCAAAAAATTAATGAAATTTATATGAAATGATTTCAAAACATTTAAATTTAGAACCCTATTCAATTTAGAATGGTTGCTTAATTCACATATTTTTCTACTCCATGCTTATCTGTAAATGAAACACGATCATTTTTATAATATAGAAAAAAAGAAGGTTAGATTTGGTCTCAGAAATATGTAAAGCTATATACTGTTACAACCCAGGGAGTGAGGCAATGCTATTAATAAATTGTAACATAATTGCTTAAGAACATAAATTGAACATTCCAACTGGCTTAATTTTATACCTGTAATTTTGTAATATAAACGCACTATTGTCACCTCTACAAATGATATATTTCAGGATTTATTTGACACATCATATTTTCTTGTCAATTTCCTTCCCCAAAGTTACCACACACCATTTCTTTTTTTTTTTTTCTAATTTGAGGGTGGTTTGTGAGAGCACTTGAAAATTCTAAGTATATTTTTTACTGTTTATTTATTGTTTTATGATAGATTTATTTTATTTGTTATCCAGCATTTCTTGGATGTCCATTCTATTTTCTCTTTGACAATGGATTTAGAATTTGATTTGATTTATACAGCTTTATTTTTATATTTTTGATTTAATTTGAATATTCAACGGTTACAGAAGACATTTTCCAATCAACCCCTAAAGTGCACGATGCTTTAGAGATTGGATTGACCGGGCAAATGTACATGTCAGAAGGGGACTATGTTACTGCGTATAACAAATTCGAAGCCAGTTTGAACGTCTTGATCCCTCATATAAAAAAAGAACCTCCTGGTCAAAGGAAAGATCTGCTTGTTCGGCAGGTAATATATGTTTTTATAACAATCCAATTTTTTTTTTAAATGTGATAATATAAGGTGTTTCATAACTAAGTCTAGGTAAACAATTATTAGCAGTAAATTCTTTCCTCCCTTTTGAAATATCATTTATTGGTGAATAATATTTGATTAGTTATTTATAATTTGAACTTAAAGAGGGTTTTGTTTTTTACTGGGTTGATCACTATTTTATTATGAGTATAGTTGTTTCATGTGTTTTTTGTGTTATATGCTTTTTGTCATCAAATGTAGTCTGTACATTTTAACAATAGAAGTTTTTCGACTTAATTATTCAAGCATTTGTTCTAACCTGTATAATTCTTCATAATTTTATTTTTTATGACTCCTTTACTTTTTTCAACATCTGAACAATGTTTTAGGCAATTTGTTCATTATCTTGTCCGTTATTCATTTCATTGTTCTTAATTATGAGGAAATATTTCAATAATAATTACAAGTTTTTACATTAAAAATCTTGAATATAAGTAAAACTATTTATTTTTTCATTAATCTTAAGTGTTTTCAAATGATTTGTCATGATCCTCATTAAATCTATTTTTTTTTATTTTGGTTATAATTTCTCTTTGCTGTGCATAATATATTCTTTTGAAATGGGTTGAGTGAAAACTTTCATTTTATAATTAAATAATAATTTTTGTTTTTTCTTGTGCTGTATCTTGCTGATGTTTTAATATTTCTTAAATATATTCAATGTTTCCTTCCAGTTTTGTTGTATACTACGTCTTTGTACTCTGCTGCTTGTTTTTTTATTTAGTATATTGTAATCAGTTCCGCTATTTTAGAACATATTGGTAAAATACTAGAACACCGGAAGTATCATCATATTATATATTATTTCAGGCTTTGTATATTCTGATTGTTAATTAGTTTTTTTTTTAGTATTTGATTTCCAAACAGTTATAGTGTACTGAAGTGTGTGTAAAGAAAAGAGTAAATTTTAAACATTTAGTTAAATTATATGCATGAGTTCATGAATAAGCATATGTTATAAAATAATTAAAGGGAGCGAGAGCTACAAAATACACCGCAAAAATACTCAAAATATAATACCAAATATCAAAATACCAAAATAATATAAAGGAGAAGAAGATGAAGAAGAAGTTTTAGAGTTATTATATGCGCGTAGTCTTCAAGGCCTTTTCGTGAAAAAAAAATAATGTAAGTGACTTTGCATCACAAAGATTTTTATTAAATTAAACCTCAGTTTTCTTACAATGTACAGTTAAAAAGTATGTAATTAAGTGTTTGCGAAGTCTCTCTGTCCCAATCTTGAACAAGGTTTGTTCTAATAGGTTTTTCAATAAAGTACAAAGGTGCCGAACTATAGTTCATTGGTAGGCGGATATTGTCAGCTGTGTATATGGCCACACCGTCAGCTTTTTCATTGTCAGTATTGAGATTTTTATGTTTTTATTCAGGCATTTAATTAGATAATGTGTAATTTCCTCCTATAATAAATCATGGTTTTTTATAGATTCAACTAATATTTAGCTCTCAGTGTGTATATTATAAGATTTGGCAGAGAAATATATTCACTTAAACAAAAACTTTTATTTATAAAAAAATAATAACTTATTAACTGATGTTTGTGGGTTTGGTATATTGACTGATGTTTGTGGGTTTGGTATATTAACTGATGTTTGTGGGTTTGTTATACTAACTGATGTTTGTGGGTTTGGTATATTAACTGATGTTTGTGGGTTTGGTATATTAACTGACGGGTGACAGTGAAATAAGAATAAACTTTACATTTGAAATTACCTGACTGGTTGAAACATTTTTATAGGGAAGTCTTCTCAAAGCTGATTAATTTGGGATACTTTACAACAAACTTCATTTCTCTAAAACCCATTTTACATCCACACTTTAGTAACCTTAATCACTATTTGTTGAAGTTTTCAAAGCTGTTCATCATGTCTCATTTGATGTATATAATTATCATTGGTAGTGACAAAATAAGATAAGTGAATTATTTTCTGTTATATCAAAACCTACACTTAACCAATGAAATAATTCTATAATAATAATAAGCCTATCTTGAAAAAAGAGAATTTTAAAAATTTTTGTTTTAAGGAGTAACTTTAGTACAACAAATTTTTAGTTTCCTATTATTAATTATGATCTCTTTGATGTTATGGGGAAAAAAATAGAAGCATATCATATCAAGTTCAAATAAAAATTTCCATTGGTTTTTATCTTTTTTTTAAACCTTGAATTAATATACAGAAGCATAACATCACAATAAGATAAACAATTGTTAATGCTAAAAATAGCTGAGCTGAGATCAAAAATGATATCTTGATATTTTACCACACAATGCTGCATCTCCATATATAGCTTGTGTGGTGATTACCTTTCAGATGAGTATATCGATTCTAAAGGAACTCTGAAAAGATTCTGAACAAATCAATGTGACTTCATTATAATTACTTATGATGGGCATCTATCTATTCAACACTTTTCTTTTTAAATACTTTGATATCTGAATTTATTATTTTTAGTTTTAAAAATACTATAACCAGATTGGGGTGAGAATAAAACAAAAAAAAAGTATGTTTCTGTCTCTTCCAGATAAGAAAATCAATAAAACTTACTGATTTTAATTTTGGATAATAAAGCTTTTAACTCATAAATATATAATCTCTAAGGAACAATACTCAAAAGATATTCCTGCCTTTAAGGCTAATTCTGTACCAAAATAAGCCCAGTAAATGGTTTATCAACAATTCCAATTCTTCAAAATTCTAAAGAATAAGCCAAATGATGAGAAGATAGTTGATTGTGGATAATATGTATGAGGAGAAGATGGTTGGGAGTGCGGTGAGAATATAACACAAATAAGTTGAGAACTTATTAAATAGTGCCAATGTTTCGGCCAGAATTTCTAGCCTTCATCAGAGCTGCTAGTAGGAGATCGGAAAAAACTAAGTCTAAAGTAAACTATCAGCCCTGATGAAGGCTTGAAATTCTGGCCGAAACGTTGGCACTATTAAATAAGTTCTTTCAACTTATTTGTGTTATATTCTCACCGTACCCCCAATCATCTTCTCCTCATACAAATAATTTGAAAATCTGGTTGAGGAGCTTAGGACTTACTTCTAACAGTAATATCACAAGTGAAAAGAAAGTTGTTAGTGATATATTTTTTGAGCAGAAATTAAATGAAGTAATCTAATTTAAGTAAAATTATTCCTTAATTTATCAGAAACTTTATGATAGTAAATTTATTCATCGATTTTTCAAAATACTATTCACAGATTCAGAATGGAAGGGGCACAACCTAGAATCATCATCTGTCGGATTTTGTTATTCAAGCAAGTTACTCTCAAACATAAGGGGCTAAAACAAATTTTAGGCAATGCTAGCGAGAACCTGTTGTGAAACAGGATAATCCTGTAGTCTTCTAAATCAATCACTTATCGTCTATTTAATATTTATCTAAAACTCACTTATTGCTTTCTTTCTCTCTCATTCTGTATCTGCAATTTAATTTTTTTTATTCCTATTTATTTATGAAAAAAATGAAATGAGATGTTTTAAAATTGTGTCAAAATGTTTTAGGTTCAATGGTGGTTAACTCAGGCGGAAAGTGCTA
This sequence comes from Halyomorpha halys, assembly GCF_000696795.3. NCBI lineage: Eukaryota > Metazoa > Arthropoda > Insecta > Hemiptera > Pentatomidae > Halyomorpha > Halyomorpha halys. The sequence continues at coordinate 118,401 of NW_027113046.1, read as the reverse complement.
AAGCTCTGGCTGCGGCAAGAGATGTAGATGCAGAGTGTAGTTTAAAACAGAAAATATTTGAAACTGCAGGTGAGTACGATGTATAATTATGATTCAACGCTTACATTTATTTAATTTTTACAATTTATATTATATTATGTTTATACATATTTTAGGAGTCATTATTATGTTAATAATTGTTCATATAGAATAAAGCGGTGCAACAAAAAAAATTTTTTTTCTTCGAAGTTATGCTTCTGTGAGAATGAAGTTAGTAAAAATATTTCATATCTCATCCATTGCAAACAACTTATTTCAGTTTACTGTACAATTTTTATTCTTACGAACATTTTATAACAAAAGTTGTGGACCTATGGAGATATCAGGGATTGACCACATTATTGTTTTAATTTGGACTTGACAGATCTGAACTCATTTAAGAACACTATCAATTAATAAATGTGATAGTAATGAGTAAGGCTAGGATTTTCATGTAAATGAATATTTTTTACTGACAAAGTAATTTGAAATTAGTCATTTATGTTTACCACATTTCCTAAATTACTACAATGTTGTCTTATTATTGCATTTTTACAGGCATTATATATCTGTTAGAGATGAAATGGAGTCCTTTGAATAGTTCCATGAGATTCAGAGTGCCTAAAGAGGTTCATCATCCCGATAGAATATTACCTCAAAAGAAATAGATACGGCTGCTTGCTATAATACTGGCACATCTGACAAAACAATTTTTTTTAATTTTATGTATGTGATGCATTCTTTTGCTCTGCGGTTCTCAACCTTTTTCAGTGGCAGGACCCTTTTGGTACTAATAGGAAAATGGGGGAATCCTTTTGGTAGAAGTAGAAAAATGAGGGAATCCTTTTGGTACTAGTAGGAAAGTGGCAGAATCCCTACATTATCGTTTGATACAAATAAAGTGAACCGCCTTTTCAGCAAAAGCTAAGATAGGCTAGGATATCTACACAACACCTGTGCGAAATTTGAATAAGACCTGAGAAAGTCTCATAAATGGGTTTAGTTGACATGGAATGACCCATTCCTAAATTATTTCGTGGAACCCCAGTGTTTTGCAGAATTCTGATTGGGGTGAACCACTGCTTTAGATTGCACCATAGAATAGAAAGGGCTACTTTATGGCAGCTCTACTGACTTTGGGACATTCTGTAGTGAAACCTCAGCAAATAAATTAACTTCAGTTTATGGTATTACCTTCGTAATATGTCCAAATAAAAAAAAAATCAACAGTCTTTTTTCTGTCAGCTGTATCATTATTAAAGCAAAGTAGGGTTAAACTTGAAAATATTTTATATAATACGTTCATATAAAAATTACTAACTTAAACTACTGTGCATACCATTTATGCACACCATGAAGGTGGACAACCTGTCATCATTAATACAGCTGAGGATTTTGAAGCCTTTCACTGACGCCACCTCCCCTCCCCCCTGGTTACATCATATTTAAACTTCTATTAATTTGTTATTTATTATTTCTATTACTTAGTCTATTTTTACATTTTCATTATAACTTCTCATTTTCTTATTTATTTGCCAACTTAAGAAAAACATTCTTTCTTAAAGAAGCTGTCAATTTATTAGTACATATGAGTTTTTTTTTTTCCTTTTGTAATTTTTATTTGTTTTTTTTTTCTGATATATTTTCCAAATACATTTTTACATCTATATCTATTATTTTTGATTTACTCTTCTAAGTAGCATTATTTTTATTTTCAAACCAAGTAAATTATCATTGTGATTAAGTATTTATTTTATTTATTATTTCTTTATTTTTCTCAATTTAATGTAACATTGTATTTAATTTGTTATTTTTCACTCAACATATTTTTTTTTTTTTTTTTATGCTTAATACGAGTTTATTGCCTATCTCATTGTATTCAAATAGTAAATGTACTCTCTCCCTTGATATTAACCCAAATATCCTTTTCAACACATTCTAAATTTTCCTTCCTTACTCCAATAATAAATTTGCTCCATTCCTCTCGGTTTCACACTCTTTTCTTTAGTCCTACATGACTAAAGAACATCCTAACATCCTATCATGTTAACTCCCAATCCCTTCTGGCACATTATGACGAATTTCTAGATTATTTCCTCCTTATATATATTGTCATTTATCGCCCATCTCGAGTCCGTTTTGATGATGCATTTGAATCCTTCTTCCTTTCATATATTCCTCTCTTCCAAAATATAATAATCGCAGGTGATCTCAAAACCAACCTTCTCCCCGTGGTTCCCTACCAATCCACACATCATACCCAGTCCACTGATACCTGGCTTGATGTATTTATTATTGATTCCCTACAGAACCTGTTATCCTCCTCCCAAATTCCTGTCTTTTCTTTCCTCCCATGACCTCATCAAAATTTCCTACAATGTTCCCACTCCCTCGCTTATACCAAAGAAAATTAGTTGACGAAACCTTGATTCCTTAACCTTAACCATAGAAAACATTGGTCCCTATCTTGATGAACTGTCCCTCTCCTTAGAACCTATCTATTCACTTTTATCCATTGACAATATGGTCAAATGCCTATCCTCGAATCTTCTTTAATTCCTAAATCAATTTGCTTCTCATAAAATCTGTACCTTTAAACCCTCTGCGGCTCTCTGGATCAACTCAGAAATAAGATATTTAATAAGAAGACGAGATACGGTCAGAAGATGCTTCTGATGCACCAAAATTTTAGAGCACTATTCCACCTTTAAGTCCCTCCAAAACGTTACCCAAATATCCTTATGCTGCACCAAGGAGCAATACTTTCACAACATCCTACCCCAAGCATCTGATCCTAAATCCAAATGGAAAATCCTTAAGAACCTCTCTGTTATTACAAGAACATCTCCATAAGCTCAAAATCCTGTCCATATTACTCAGTTGATCCCGATGAGCTTAATGCTTTCATGCTGCTCCTCTTCCTTCAACAACCCTATGCAACTTTTCATCTTATCACATCCCTGAAATCTAATTTGATCCAAATAACTTTTATTTCTTAAATGTTTCCCCAGATGACTTAATCCCAGCAGTCCTCAAGTCCAGAATTATTTAACTAACGAAGAAGAATTATTAACGAACGATTACGGCCCAGACCATATTCCTGTAAAGATCATCAAACTTTGTCTCCTCACAATTCTTCCTGCCTTTCTGCACATTTATAACTTCTCCCTTCAAAACTCCATTTTTCTCAAAGCCTGGAAGAAAGTCTTGGTCAGGCCATTGAACAAAGTATCTTCTCCTTCTTCAGCTTCTGACTTTCGGCCAATATCCATTTAATCTAACTTGGCCAAGCCACTAGAAAGATTAGTCCACTCCCAGCTTAATAATTTTCTCGAGCAAAAAACTCTACTTAATCCTTTCCAATCCGGTTTTCGCTCTCAACATTGCACACAATCCACTTTTTAAAAAATATCCCAAAACCTCCAATCCTCTATAGACAATCATTAAATATCAATCTTAGTTCTGTTTAATTTTTCAAAAGCATTTAACTCAGTTAACCATAAGATCCTCCTCAATAAACTTCAAAACCTTTCCATGTCAAATAGTGTCCTAAAGTGCTTCCTTCCCTTCCTGTCCCATTGTTCCCAAACAGGGGTCCTCACTTCCACCAACTCTTTTCTGCTTTTATATCAGCGATCTTCCTGATTCCATTCACCATACACAATACCACTTATATGCTGACGATCCCCAAATCTATCTATCCTTCCATCCATCCGAGATACTTGAAGCCATCCAAAAGATACAAGAAGATATTGATAACATTAATGCATGGGTGTTTAACAATGATTTTAACCTGAATGCTAAAAAAAACCAAGGCCATTCCTATTGCCACACTGAAAATGCCCAAATTTCCAACTGTTTTCCCTAATAATGAGTTAAACGGTTTTTTGAAGTTTATATATGAAGGTAATTATTGAATTAATTATTTCACATATTTGTTTTTAAATTATTACATGTGTACATAGTTTGAAATTTTTAATTCCAAAAAAATGCTTCGTAATGAGTATGGTATAATAATGTAATTTTGATGTAATAGATAAGAAATATTTATAT